>NW_009710439.1:9877-38915 GCF_000703405.1 Apaloderma vittatum | reverse complement strand
GCAGGTCAGTCTCCAACCTATACTGGCACATTGAGACCTGTGATTAACTGGGTCATCCTGGCACATCTGTTTCAGATGTGCCTTTAAAGCAATGTAAAATAAAATTGTCATTGTATATTCCTATAAATAGATCTGCAAGTGGGAAAAAATGAACATACACATATAAATCGCAAATAACAATGCAAATTTTGAAACAAAAGCCTTATACAAATGTACAAAAATAAGTGCATCATTATGAAATATGTTCAATTTCCTATCTTAAAAGTACTACAGCACTTAAAGGTTTGAAGAAATGTAAGGCGATGACCCCATCTTATTTCTAAAGGTTTTAACATTCTGCAATTTGCAGCAAAAACATAATTTTGTTAAGAAAAAGTGACAACAGAAAACATAATACTTTTAAATCATAGGCAAATCTTTCAAAATCTGAGGTACTAAAACTAAAATTTAATACAGGAGGTCACACAATAAGAACTATAAAGAACAGACAACAGAAAAGGTGAACGACTTAAGACCGTATTCTACATTTATTATGGTATCACTTTAACAGCTAACTCTTTTTTCTATCATAAATGTAGTCTTAAATTTGTGATGTTCTTTTGTTGTTGTTCTGCTCCATGGTAAGATATTAAGTTCTTGAAAAGCATGCTTCACGTAGCTTTAAACAGCATTGTAACCTGGCCTTGGCTCTCACGCTTTATAAACACCGCACACTTTATTGTGTGTCTGATGCTGCAAGTACAGTCAAATATACATCATGCACGATGAATTAAACACACTTTTTTGAGCGGACATCTATTCCTGCCAAACAATTCAGAAATAATACTAAATAGTTTAAACAGACAGAACTCTGGCCTGAATTCAAGAAAAGCAGCAAGATGTTAAAAAAAATATCTCAGCAGAGCTGCCTTTTCCAGACAAAGGGCCTTTTTTTCCCTGCTTGGCACAGAGGTTTGGGACCAGAGCCAAGGTGCTACTTATCAGCTGTTTGACATCAGGGGAGGACTGCGTGCGTCAGTGGACCCAGTAGGGACCCCTGGCTTATGGCAATGCACCATGTGGTTCTTATCTTATCAGTTTGCAGGGTCTGGCACTTCAACTTCTGCAGTGTGAAAAGAAAAGGAAGAAGAAAAAAAAAAAAACACAAAAAAAAACAGAGGGGGGAAGGAAGGAAGGTGTGTATAACTGGGAGGGAGGAGGTCAAAGGGGACTTGTGAGCCAGGTCAGATTGCAGAACAGAGCCCAGATTATACTTTGGCCTACTGCGATGCGTACGGTTGCAGAAAATTCTAACGGAGGTTCTTCCCGCTTTCCCCATCCAAGAGAGAAACTACTCCTCGTTTAGGTTGGGAGAAGGCAGAACACTGCACGTGTCGTGGGGGTACAGTGCTCCCTTTCATATACAGCCGACAGAGGGGCTGCCGCAGAAACGAGGAATACGATATGCTCATGAAAACGCTTATCAAGGTAAGCGCGTCCTCCAGGAAATCTCTGACCCGGTGCAGTTTCTTATTGCCAACAAGATTTAAACAGCCCGGATTACTTGTTCAAAGGAACAGCTTCAGCAAGATTTATTATAGCAAATTATTCTCAGGGACAAACAAGACTTACGATACAGTACAACTCCAAGCTTAAAAGTTGCTTACACAAACGAACCTTTGTCTTTAGTATTTAGAAAAACATTCGCCCAGGAAGGCAATCATCAAGTAAAACATCTGCTTTCCAAGGTTTACTCCAACTGAAAAATTAATATAATTGCTCAGAAAAATTCAATTTGTCTTACCCTACCCTTCCTACACAATGTGTATGAATCAGACAGCAAAAGTCACATCTTTCAGATTAATTTCATTAAATTAAGCACTATTCTACCTCTAAAGCTGTACCACAAGGTATAAATTACAAGAAAAAATGAACAGCTGTTAAACTGTCTGTGGAAATGAGTGGTGGTGTACCTGTGACCAATCTATATAATTATATCCAGGTAATTCCCTAAAAAAACTTTTCATCTTATACTGCAGTGAGCCAGACTAAACATCATCAATATAGATCAAAAGAGAACTGCTCAACGCTTGCACAGAAACCTTGTTTGCTAAGGATTCAGCAGAGTTCCTTGCTGAGGACCAGGACTGAGCACCTCGTCATGGACTTCTGTTCACTCTAATAGAGGGTCTAGATTTGTTACTTCAAAACACCTTTTTCATAAACTGTAGCATCAATAATTGCTATGTATGTTCCACATTACCATCCTGTGCTTCAAATTTCATTCCTTCCGTCAACTTTCTGAACCACAATAATACTGTGTAGTCTGTACGACAATTGTTCATCTGAAAAGGCAATATGCTTTTATGGTCAAAACACACTAGCAGAAATGAAGAATTAAATGCAAACACATCCTAAGCCTTTGTCAACATTGCCAGTAGGAGAATAAAATCTGCACTGTGAGTGTAGTGTATTTTGGGAAATTTTCCAGTACAAGTAGAACACTTTCTTCTCCAAATATGACCTGACTATTTATTAGGTAAATAACCAATAACGTATTCTTACATGAAACACAAAATACAAATTTATGATCCTGACATTAAAAAAACTGTCTATTGAGTGAAATACTACATAACCACTGGTTTGCTATGAAAATCCATTAAATTGCCACAATACGACACTTCTGATTCTGATTTTTATGCCTGATTTCTTCGTCTAGTTTCTTATATGTTACTTTATTTTGGCCAAGTAGGCTGTTGCTTTACCAGGTTTAGGAGACAGGGGGAGAGAAAAATAGAAATCAAAAGCCTGAAAAGAAACATCACCTTTGGACAGTAACCTGCAGTCTAACCTTCTGCACTTGGATGAAGTCAACACTGCGCTGGTCTCAAAGGCCTGTGTGTAGGGACTGGCATAGAGCATCAGTGGCTTAGAGCATGCTGTTTGCCCTCAAGTTAAATGATAATTATTAAAAGTTATTGGTGGTGATCAAAGATCGCTTCATGTGAGATCGTGCGTCTCCACATGTTATGTGATTTAGAGAAGGTACGCTTCTTGGATCGTGTGATTTTTTTTCAAGACAATATTCTTCCTACTTCAAATAGAAAACACAATTGACAAATGAATGTTAAGTGTAGCTACAGGTCTACGACACATATACATAAACACTGGGTGTGATGCTTCATTAGCCAAGAAAAACAGACACACATGAAAAAATAATGTGCATCATCACTGAAGACTATGTCACATTATGTGGCTGTTCGAGTACAAAAAACGGCCTAACTTGTATCTGCATTCTGCAACTCCTCCTCTTCCTCCTCCTTCATTGTTTTGGAGCAAGACAATCATCAAGATCTCAGTGCAAATACAGAATACCAAGTCATATCATGTAAGTCAGTTGAAGTGCTAACCTTAAACTTAAGTCATATAACAGTGCATTGCTAGCTGTTAACACAATTAAGTCATTTTGCACATAATTAAATCAGTTTGCAGGCTCTACACAGTGAGTATATATACTATGTACTATTCAAGTGTGGTTTTCTTCAAGTATGAAAGCTGATTTGTTTTTATAATAAAGAAAATTCAAAGCTACATCCAATTAGGACAATGACCAAAGTCACGGCTGGATAACACCTTCCCCCACCCTTCAGGTCCTGAGGAACATTCTTGAAGAATGACCCAGATGTCACGCTTTGAACATTACTCTTCAATTTTTTTAATCTAAATTGTATTTAAATTTGAATTAATGAAAATGTTAATACATCTACCAAAAATGTGATGTCACAACTGGCACAGTCTCACCCACTAAGCTTCTGTTGCTTGCACTGTGATAACTTATACAGAAGAAGCACTTCAATTTCATTTTCATATTTTAACTTGCTGTCAGACACAAAGAGGTTGGTTTAGGAGTTCTGCTGTTGTTTGAGGTCTATTTTAGGTTATGTTCAGATTTTTAGGGGATTTTTTTGCCTTTCGGGTTTTAAATGGGGAAAGAAGAAAAAAGAGAGGAGAGGAAGGAAAAAGAAAAGGTTTAATTTTTTTTTCTGGAAAATAATAGAAAATTCAAGTTCAAGTTATATACACGGATGACACTACTGTTCATGTGACTAACCAAGCAGTCGTAGTCCCCCCACTTCTATCCCAAAATACAAAGCAAGAATAGGTGTAATATTTTTTTCTGCATACCTCAATTTGGGAGTGGAACTCTGGATCCACCATAGAGGCAATGCCCTCTGGAGGAGGGCACCTCCGAAATTTCTTGCTGTGGCTAGATTCCTTTTCGACTGAAGAAATGTACTTCTGCCAATCACAACCCTACCCTAGAAGAAGAAATTCTGATGACATGTTGGCCTAAACACCTGAAAGAATAAGAATATCTGGCCCTCCGGTTGAGAGTGTGACCTGACAGAATCGCACAGATGAGATTACTGGAGAGCCACAGTACAGCTCTAAAGCTTGTTCAAACATGGTCAATCTTTCAACACAACTAACTTGTAGCTGCAATCCTTGAAGGAGGATTGCCAAACTGCACAGGGAGGCGGCAGTTCTGGATGAAAATCACTGATTTTTAAATTAAATTATTTCAAAGTACTTGTCAGAAAGTAGCACCCAAGCTAGCAGAGAAAGGATACTTAACATTTTTTAAGGAACAAGAATTGTTTCATTTATGATTTTAATGTACAACTGTAAAAAATATTATATTAGTTTCCCTGAAATTTTAAACAGACCAAAAGTTAGGGTTTAAACTAACCAAAAGTTAACAAGGATTACTGTATATTCTCTGTTATTGAAACAGAACAAAAATCATAGATGAGGTATAGATAGGGTATTCACTCTTCCACTTAGGTGATAAGCTGCATAAGGAGGCTGAGTGGAAAACATATTTTACTCAGCTATTGAATGTTTTAGGCAACAAAGTCAAATTTCAGGCTGAATAAGAACAACAGTTCTTTGGTAACCAGCAACCTGAGAATCAAAAAACTCCAACTTAAATTTCCTATTTCACTCTGTAAACCTTATTTTTGTACCTGTAAAATGGATATAATTCTTTTCATTCAAATTTTACCTCTTCTCTTAGGGTAATATCCCAATATTTGCAATGCTATTTCTACTCGTAGAATAATGAAGCCAATAGATCTCTTCACATGCTTAAAGATAATCACATTTTGGTCAGCAAAAAGAAAGGCATCTGTCTGCACTTTGCACAGGCTGAACATCCCGTTATCACTTGGGCCTTGATCACTGATCACTTCTGCTAAAAATAATCTAATTTTAAAATAAAAATAAAAAAATACACAAGAAAAAGCCAAACCAAACTTGCTTTTACAAGCACTTTTATTGATCTCTTTACCTTCTGGGACTGTTTTCTCCAGTTTCCAAACTGCCATTCAAACAACAGATGAAATTAAGGCTCCCAACACCCATGTGAGATGCATGAAGTGATTCCCCAAAGTTTCCTCACATTAAACAAACTCCATCAGACCTTAAGACAACACTGGTTCTTCAACATTCTGATGTAATTCAGTTCTACAGCTTTATGTATGTAAATAGGAAAGCATTAGGAAATCAAAATTGCACAAAGAATGTAAGTCAGAAGGAAAATAATTATGTGAGCTAAAATGGCCAAAGAATTTACATACCCCAACTAATGAAGTGCCATGAGAAAGCTAACAATCCCATATAGAATGAATTGTTATCTTATCCAAAGATAAGACACGTCCACAGCTAGAAGAATACTCCTTACCATGAGATCCCTCAAAAGATCATAGCAGGAAAGGTATGTACTTGGGCAAATAATATCTCAAAAAATCCTAGAATGTGTTCAAAATGTATTAAGAGAACAACATAAGAAATTGAAGTATAAATGTGTGCTCTGTTTAAAACTAATGTAACTTTGAGGTATTTTATTTTCTATTTTTAAGTCTTCATTTTTTTACCCACAGAGATCTTGGTTAGCTTTGGCAAGACAAACAGCTGTAGGTTTGTACAAAAAAAAAAATGGACAAAATTCTTTGTGTACAGGGAGAATTCTGACTATTACAGCCAAGAAGTACTTTAAACAACTTTGTTTTTAAACATCAATTGTGTAAAATATATCAAACATATAGAATTACTGAATGTTTTGCCCTTCTTGCATTCCATCATGGAAAACACTACAGAAGTAGCAGAAGAGAGTCTACTGGGCTATTATTTTAACAGATCTGAGAGCATGAAGGTCTGCAGAAAAATAAACTTTACATAAAGCTACTCTAAACGAAAAAAAACGTCATTTATGCAGACTTGGTAGTATCTATACACTCTAATGTTTTTATCTTCATTGAACTAATGACTGCCCCACAAGACATTAGTATGGGAAATTAAGTATATTATAAGCCACATACAGATGTCGTGAATCTTCTATCCATCACTATTAAGGCAAAAATATTTATTCTCTACAAAATCCAGTAAAACTACCTGTATGTGTTACCTTCAAGAAACACCATAGATGTGTTCATAATTAGGACCATTGGTTTTAGTTCTAACTAATGTGAAAGTACTGGCTATCTTAACACCCATTCCTATTTTCTCACACAGAAATACTGTTTATAAGGTTAAAAGCCCAAACTAAACATCTTGCTTCAAGATAATTTTAAAAGGACTGGAAGAGCACTCATACCAAAAACATTAGCTGTTAAGCCTTCTGGTAACTCATTTTTTCCACCTTAAAATTTCTTCTAAAACAAACAATGCTGTCTTTACTTCACCATTGCCAAGTAACAGATACAGTTCCAGACCTACACACTCTTTATCTGACTTTATATTGCATGTCCAAATTATACTTTTCTGGAAATTTAGACCCTGTACAACCTAAAATGTTTCGTTAAAAAGAAAAAAAAAAAAGAACAAAAAAAAAGGAAATAATCAACTACACTTGCTAGCAAGCAAAGTGTTCCACTGGAACGTTCCCAGCCTTTGCTTTGACAGTCTTCACAACATCAGGTCAGCTCAGCTGAAGAGATCTGGCCTGTTTGTGGGCAGTCTTTCATCATGTGCACTTCCAGCTAACACTCCGTGTTGGGAAAAACCTTTCCAGGACAGCCAAAGCTAATGCAGCAGACTGCAGAAGATGCAGTGAACTGCAGCCATTTGCAGTCAGACTCTACAAAGCTCTATTTCAACCTGTTGCTTTTTCATCTCATTTTTTCTTTCATATGGGGAACACAATGATGTAGACAAAAAACCCCAACAACTCTCAACCCAAACTCTCAAATAAAAGTCTCTTAGACATAAACATTTCCTGCAGAGGGAAAATAACAAACTGCTTGGCATTAGTAAAGCAACTGTATTAATTGTCTTCTATTAATTGCATCAATTAAAGCCTCATTCTGCAGGAACAATAGCTTCACCTGATTCTTAAGAGATCTTAGTGGCTGGATGATCTGGTGCCATTTTTATTTACATGCTTTTGCCCACACACTCCAGATAGACTACAGTGCATCATGCCTACATTGATAATACCATCATAATTCAAAACTACATTGATCTCCTCACTTATGGGGCAAAATGCAATGCCCAAATTTACTCATTTACCTTTTTGAAATACATACAGGCCTTGCACTGTTCACAGTAATCTCTGGATTAAGAGTTTAAGATCTGTATAGAACACTCATCTCTGCAAGACTGCACTGCCTGCTTATAACAGGAGAAAGGGTTTCAGTGACACATATATATGAACATTCCCAGTGATAGCACACTAGAAAAAGGCTTCCGTTTTTCATAAACCTGTCAACAGATTTGCCAGCAAAATCTAACACATTTTTCTCAGACTCCAGCTTTTGAATGGGGAGGCACATGAGATGATGTTTATAGAAGAAATTTTTTTCCTCAGGAAATATTTTCTGTGCTGAAGAGTAGAACTCAAAACCTGCAAACATGTCAGCATGTGTCCAATTTTAAGTATTGCTGATTTCAGTAGACATATTCACATATCTATGAAATCTTAAGCAACTCCCACACACAAAGTCTACAGCAGCACTGAAATTGTGAAAGGGATCAAAATTGCTGTACAATGATGACTTTTCCTCTTCATGTTTTAGAATACGAAATCTTGCAAGCTTTTTAAAGTATTTTTAAAGTAGAAAATCCAAGAACTTCACCTAGTGAAATCCAGCCACAGAACTGCAATGTAGTTCTGCAGTAATAAGAGCAGGACTTGTTTGTTTTTAAAGCAGCCTTGCTCTTAGAGAAGAGCAACACGCAGGATTCCACCTGGCTTTGTTTTTTACATGGTCGGCCCTTCCTCACAAATCAGGCAGGGACAGATAATGCAAAGCTGAGCTGAGGGATGGCTGTAGAGATTTTTCTCTGAAAGGCATGAAAAGACATGCCTCCCCTGCACTGCAGTGCTACCGCTCCGCGTTCCCCAGTAAGGTCCTGTCTGCAAGAGGCTTCGAAAGGTGTCAGCCTTCCAGCCTCAGGAGAACAAACCAACCCTTAGCCTTTCAGTCCTGAAAGTTCTCGTGGTTTCTGTTTGATTTGAGGGTTGTTTTGTTTAAGCTGAGTGACAACTAGGTAGAAGTAATCAACACATTTGTCACGCATGTTTCAAGTAGCTACCCCAGGCTCAAGTGTCTGTGGTTTGCCCAAAAGGATTTCAAGGCAAGCCACAAGCGTTTCTAACTTGGAACAAACATTTGAAGAGTGATCTTTTCAGATGTGTTGACAACCTTGAGAAAGCAGCATGTAATGACTCAAGTTGCAGGTCTGGAGAGGACAACCACGCACAGAACCGTTCCGGGAGACAGACGCCGGTAACTGTTCAGGCCTCTCTGTAAGAACAATCACGCAAGTGGCAAGAGCCAAGGAGCCCCCAAAGGTTCACGTAAACTTTTAAGGGATGCTTCAAGTTGATCTCATTTTTGATTTCACATACCAACTCATTCATCCATTTTAAAGCCACAGTCCTTTAAACAGTAGAAAATATATTGTGTTAAGAAATCCTAGGCTGATATAGGGATACCACATGAAAAAAAAAAAGTTAGACGTGCATCTTAACAGAAGACTTTTTAACATTAAAGCTATTAATATTTCCATGTGAACAATGAAGAGGCAGTTGATTTGAATTCAGGCCAAGTACAGCAACAAAAACACTCAGCAATTCCATATAAATCAGTGGAAAGTACATGTACAAAATACAACAGGATTCAACTTCAAACACCCAGGATTTTACACGAGACAAGCTTTAATTCTTGGGTTATTCATTTCTGAATGTAACACAAAGAATTAAAAGAACACTCAGGGTATTAAAATTACAAGACCTGTATTTCGTTCACGTTAATGTGTCTTTAAAAGAGAGCAAAGCAATTCTATAAACTGATAAACGGTCTGTTATGAAAGAGATGGATTTTTAACTCTTCAAACACTGAAACTCTAGCTAACTGCATGCTTGGTACCATTTTGTCCTTTAGAGGTTATGCCCACTGCTTTCTCTTCAACTAGATTCCATGTTTTCTCTTTCCTTCGCTGTACACAGTCTTCTTGTTACACCCTTTTTCCCCTTCCTCCTTAACAGACAGACATCTATCACTACCAGTTATATGGAGCAATCAGAGTGTGGATACTTGGGAAACGTGAAAAATGGACAACAGAGGAACCTGGTAAGGGGGACAAAGCCAACATACAGCTGAGTAGCTCCCAGTGAGGGTAGCCACAGCCTGGTGTGGATTCCAACGTTCGGAACATTGAGAAGCTAGAAGAGACATTCAATGTTTCTGTAGTAACCCACCATGTATGTACTATCAGTTGCTCTGTTGAGCTAAAGGGGCATCAAATGAAACACCGAAAGATAATTGTTCAGGAATACAGCTCAATCATGTATTATAAATGGTATTTTCTGTGCAATTCTAAAAAGTCTAAAGATGACAATATGACCTACTTGTTTGAGATTCATCTTAGCTGATCATCCTCATTACCACACAATTTAAGAAGCCACAAGAAAGCCATCTCTGAATTCTGCTTTGACAATTATATCAACAAACACAGCAAATACAAGAATTTTAAAAGGCAAGTAGAATTAACCGATGTAGTACAAGCAAAGGCCAGGTTCTTGGAAGCAGCAAACAAAACAAAAAAAAGAAGAAAAAAAAATATGTAGAGCTAACTTTTAACTTTAGCCAACTTGTATGCTCCTTGCCTTCCCAAGCCCAAAACGTTAACAGAACTTGTTGCAAACATCGTCCTTTATTCAAAACAGCTCAGGGTGAGCTTATGTAATATAAGTAATAACTTTCAATTCCAAGTCTAGGCTGACCCCAGCCTCAAGCAAGGAATGAAAAGCTGCTTGTTAAATATATACAAGTTTACTAAATATTAAGCATATGTGCTTAACTACATTCAGACACTTTTAGACTCGTTTTAATCAACCTTCTCCTACACAAATGTTCCCACTCACATATAAAAAAATTATCACCAACAGCATGTTAAGAGACAAAGATTACTTCTAAATAAAACCGTGTTTTATTTTACGCATTTTAATAATTAAGAGGAAACTTTCAACATTAAAAATGTACATAAAGCTATACTTTGACTTAGTCTATGCCTGACACCAATTCTGCTTCAGCTTACATTCTTAAGGTTTCATACTAATCAGCCCTGCAAAACATTACTGATAATCCTTGCACAAAAAGAATAAAAAACAATTTTGGAAATTAAAATGATCATTAGCATAAAACAATAAAAAAAATAATATCTCTAACTATTACTAATTTCTGGACCTGTATTTCCAGAGTTGTGTCTTTAACACGATAAACAGCTTTAACAGACATAAAGTTGGAGCCCACCTTGAGGCAATGCTGTTCAAGTGTATGAAAACAATTACAGGGCAGCAAGATGAGCACAGAAGCCACATTCTTAATACAGCCATGATTTCCTTTGCTCATTTTTTTATATAAGAATTATGAACTCCGACTCACACGTTTTCAACTTAGTCATATCACATTTTTACCTTCATCACACTGCTCAATCCCCCAATCCAGCAACAATTGTCCTGCAAGTGAAAGGCATGAATATTGCACAGAAAAACAGAAATAATCAGTATTAAACACCTACCAAATAGAAGATCCACAATTGAGATTGCTGTGATTAAATACACAGTCCTGTGTAGAAACACAACTAGCCCACACTGCTTGCAAAGAATCACCAATAGTTCACAAGAAATTGCGCATGAAGGGTATTTTAGTAATTATTTAAAGCACAAAACAAGATCTCAATTGAAGTTTCTGTTTACTAACACAAAAAAAGAAACTGTATTACAAAGAACTATATTTAAAACAACATGAAAACGACCTCTGCCGTCACATATTATTAATGTTTGGATTCAGTTGTCTGGGTTCCAGTGTTTCCTCTGCTGCAATTGGCAGTATCAGTAGAACCTAAATCAGCAGAAGGAATGCAATTCCCCATAATTTGGGTGTGAGTGATGTCAGCTGAGAAAAACAGCAACCCTTTGGGCTTTGCTCATGTGAGGGAAAAGCCTTTCAATTAACATTTAAAATTAAAAGCTGCATCATTACTTAATTAAAATAATGTGGCTATTTGGCTCCACTCTGGCTATAGTTTGCTAGAAGCCCTCTCCTTGAAGTAGTCAGTGGCCTTAGCTCATATGCATCCTTCTCAGAGCATAAAAAAGCAGAAGCATTTAAAACACAATGAGATAGAAACTGGCTAATTGGCAGGAAGATCCAGTATTTTCAAAATCTTTTGGGAGGGCTGACGTTATTTGCAACTCATTAAACTGAAATTAGGTCCCAAACTGACAATTCTTAAGATCACACGCATCAGAAAAAACCTTTTTCAGGTAACTGTAATTTTCACTGTTCCAAGACAAGATTATCAGAACAAGCAGCCAACGATGACCAGACATACAGACAAAAGTTCAGAAATGGTAAAATGTCATTTGGGGTGACCAAAACAACAACGACCAAACAAAATCCTCAAACCAAATCACCAATACTGTCAAATTCAACAGTACCTCAGGTACTCAAAAGATTAATAAATTGAACATTAATTTCAAGACAGACCTCCATTGGTGAAAATCTGGTTTGCATTTGGTCAGCTTGAAAGGTTTTTTAAAAATTTTTTTAAAGATTACAATATGTACATCTATTGTATTTTTTCCATTAGTAAATCCTTAACTAACTTGTAAAAAATGTAACAGAACTTTAGACCACGCTACCATAATGTTATCCTTTTTCAATGCCTGATCTTGATATGTGAAACAAAAATATACATTTGTAAAACACAAATTATTGCAATATATAAGCAGCAGACCGTCTCTAGCTACTCACTTTATTTACTTAATTGTGCTTCGATGTGAATCCTGCACATATATTAGCTTTCAAAGTTTGTACAGCAGTCAAATCAAAACCTGAAACACTTCAATAGGTGTCTCCTCAGTAAGTACAAGCTTCGACATTTCACCCAAAGTTTTGTTTTAATTAAAATAAAATAAACAAAAACATTTTAAAAGGTCACTGTCATCATTCTCTGTCTCCTCTCTTCCTCAGAAAACTTTATTAATGCAAATTCCCAAAATAAGCATTCTCTGCCAGAAGAAAAGCCTGGGAGTTGCTACCTAAAGAGCACCAAGTTGTAGAGGGCAATGAGTACTTAAAGCAGGAACTCTGAGTGGAAACCATGATGAAGCCTTAATTATACCATTTTGGTTAATAAAAATAGATTTGCTCTAGAGAACAAAATTCTGTTTCCACTTCTGACATCATTTTCCCATGAGATCTTGAGGAAGTTTTAAAGGCCAAACCATTCAGTAGAAATCAGCAATTCCAGATGTCACATTCTGGTACCCATCAGAGACTTCTTCAACCTGAAAGTCAGAAGGGCTAGCTCACCCTGAAAGTAATTTTTAGAAGCTCAGAATTTTCAGGAGACATACTCTAGCACAGAGAAATGTAAACTTTGTGCCTACATTTTACAATATAGGTCCAAATGTCTCAAATTCCCACCTGTAAAATGGCCTTTCTGCTAAAAGGCTACAGTAATAAGCTTGACCAGAAAAACATGTGTATAACAAAGCAAGAGACATCTCTACGGCCATTTATGTATTTTTAGATTTTGTTCTTGGAACTCTTTCACATGGAGGAGTGGCTGTTGAATACCATTATTAACCTATGGTGAATAATTCCATTAGTAAATCAACCAGGAAAGAATATAAAAGCAAAGCAAACTAAGTCTTGGGGTTTTTTCAGTCAGAATGATCAAATAAGTTGTTATTGAGTCAGGATGCAAAAATTCCTATTATACTTAGAAGGTTAAAGCTAGTTGAATTATTTTATTGCCAGGAATTCACTGCTTCTTTCTTTGGATTTTTTTTTTTTTGGTCACTAGCCTTTTAAACCTAGAATATTTTGTTAAGTAAACAATGATCAACTACTACTGTGCTACAGCACAGATTAATTCTGTCAAAAAAAGCTGCATGCTTGATTCAGAGTCTTTACATACTAAATAAAAACTTTAAAAATATATATTATTACCCTATTACCTTCTCATGTAATTATTAATACCTAACTGGATCCAAACATTTAATAGTTATGGATAATAATAATGAAAGACGGGAATTGGAACTGCCCAAATTCCTCAAATGTTAGGTTGTTTAAGAACATTTAATATAAAACCATTATTAAAAATATGGAAAGTGTTTTCCCTCTTCACTACTTATATGGCTTACAAAACTCATAACATTGGTATCATTTTATTTTGAGCAGCTTAATTGGCTGGCTAATCTGCTAGTTTTTACACTTGGCAACTGAAAAGAAGCAACATTTGTCTAATATGACACATCTGTTATAAACTCTTGAGATGAATATTTAACTGAACTGATAATCAACTGGATTTATATTTTACTTAAATTTCCTTGGCCTAACCAATATTCTTGCAACATCAGAAACTATTCTATTCGGTTATTTCTACTTCCTCTAATATTAACCTTAGCAGTACACATTGCTAATTATTGCTACATACATACCATAAAATAGCAATGTATTCAGCAAGTTCATACGAAAGCCCCTATAACTATCTCAGCTTCAGTATGTAAGTGATATTCCTTGTTCTCTCCCTATCCTTTACTTCAAAATTCTAAGTAATCTGATAGTGTCACAAGGTCACAATTTACAAGTGATCTTGCAACGAGTTGCCTATGAATGATTCAAACATAGATTCAGAATCGTTTTTGTCTCTCTGGAGATGCAGGTTCTGCCTCTCTGAGGCTGCCCTTAGAGTATGGACAATTTCATACAGTATTTTGTCTGTGCTGATCTGCAGTTAATTTCATGATGCAATGCTGAGGGAGTGAGCCGTGGCCTTAGTCCCTCAGTGAACTGCTTGCGTGGAACTAACACTGAATGGAGGCTGAAAACCTCACGGAAAATACCATAGTACATAGTCACACGGGTGTTACTGTGCAATTATCAGAACCCTTAGAAAATGTCCTGGGATCTCTGAAGCACATTTCATAGAATCACTTAGGTTGGAAGAGACCTTTACAATCATCTAGCCCAACCATCACCCAAGCACTGCCAGGTCCACCACTAAACCATGTCCCTAAGCACCACATCTCCACGTCTTTTAAATACCCCCAGGGATGGTGACTCAATGACTTCCTTGGGCAACCTGACAATCTGTTTCAAGACAGTTCTGGAGCACACGGACAAACCAAGTTGGGGATCCTAAGAAACATCAGACAAGCTCTAGCGAGCAAGTAGAAGATGAGGCTCTAACTAGCAGATTAGTCCTCCTCTCTAAGAAGTGAATTAAGTATGCTGATTTAGGTTTCACAGACGTACGTATCATTTAAGCTTTAAAGCAGTTCTCTGTGAGAAGTGGTTAAGATTCTCTCCAAAATATCAAAAAAGACAGAATCACAAACAACTAACCCAACAGGGACAAGAAAACCAGGAGGTATTCTCATAAATACATCTAGTGCAGTAACATAATAATAACTGAAGGAGCCCATTCACAAATACCTACAGTTATTCCTCTCCTGTTGTAGATTCAACAGCACTAAATGCACTCCAAGTAAAACATAAGCTTACAAAGACGACGTATCAATATTCTTGTTACTAAGGCTTGGGAAAACATTGCTTGACATTCTTTTTCTATGTAATTCTATTTCTTGTTACAAACTGCAGAATGTAAAATACTGAAATTTCAATAACTCACACAGATGCATCTGTTAGTACAGAAAGCACTACCTCTAACCTTGCTTCAGATTAGACATGCAGTAGTGCCCCTGGCACTGGCAAACTGCCACTGAGCATGTAATTTGATGTGTAATCTTAGTGGCAATGTCTAGAAGCATTTACACAGTTATCGCAGTATAACCAGAAAAACTAAAAGCATGATTCTATGTATGAAGGGCATCTATCTTCTACATCCCCATCTATCCTCTCTACCTCTTAAAGTGGTACACGCTACTCTCTTCAGTCCTGGTTTGTCAAGGCATGCTAGCTTATTTTTATTTCTTCTGGCTACGTGACATCCGCTATGCTTTTAGGAGCCATTAGGATCACCGTTGCTGTAGCAGTAGAGTTGTCACTAGAGTACTCAGCAGTAGGCAAGGCACAGAAACGGGACATCTGCTCTCAAAGTTGTATGCACTCCTTCCAGTATCTCAGTAATGGATAGAACTATAGCTATACTGCAGGCAGGAATTAAATTATATTTTTAGTATATGATAAAAAAAATATTTTCTCGATTTAAAACATTCCCTCAAGGTTTATTTATTTTAAATAAACTTCCCGTTCTGCCTTTGCATGTGTACATGCAGAAGGTGAGCAAATGAAAATATTACAAAACCTCAGGCATAACATCCAAAAGTACTGACATTTATTTTTCATCTGGCTTGTGAAATACCACCTTGTCTACACACTTTCCCGTATCCAGCATTTGCTTTCTCGTATATTCGATACTGTTGCCAGAAGTTTATGAAATATGGTATTATAATCTAAAACACCAGTAGCATTCATTTTTACCTCGAACAGTATCTGCAATCAATAAATCGGTGAAAAAGAATGCCATATGATTCCCCTCAATTAGCAAATATTTTGGATTAGACTGGTTTTAAAATAATAAGCTAGAGGGCTTATTTTCACAGCTGAGTTTGCCTTATATTCTATCATCTACCTCGGGAGTGCAGTAGAGCCCCCCAGGAGGCATCTCTATAAAGCACATCAACATTACTCTGGGAGCAAGACTTTCAAAAGGAACAAAACTGTGTGGATGGACAAACATAGGGGAAAAAAAAAGTCGTTTCTTACTCTATTACAAAAAGTACCAATTAATTCTACTGTACTACTCCTGAACACCACACAATGAACAGTGAATTGTATTCAGAGGATTTATTTTATTGCCAATTTTTTCTGCCTTTAGCCGAGAAGCAAAACCAGAATAAGGAATTTAAAATTTTTTAGTCAACATTTAAAGCTGTTACCATTGTCAAGTTGATAATGCTGATTTATTTTATTACTACTAACCTGCCAGACCCCAGCTGTTGTCTTAGTCAAAACCTGAGATTTCCAATAACTAGGAACTGCAGCTGCTTAGAATGAGTCGCCAGGGATTTGAACCACCACAAACATTACTCATCTGGTCCTGCCCTGATCAGGCTTCTTTGGCCAAAAGGCAGGGTCAGGCCCGCCTGAGATTTGAGACATACGAATTAAAAGCTTTTTTTTTTTTTTTCCTCCTGATAGTCAGAAAAATAACACTTCTTTTTCAGCCTTTGAAAAGTTATCCACGATTCTCACCTAATGTGCATCCAATCTGGCAAGGCCTACTTTTTGTGGATACTCTTCACTAGCCGTTGAAAAAAGATCATGGGTTGTAACTGAAGATACCCACTAAGATATTGCTCCTGTCTCACATTGTCAGTGCCAAAAACTCAAAACCAAAAAGGCATTATTTATTTCAAATACCTTTACTTAGAACAACTGAGAGCCTTAAGTTTCTACACTACATATTTGCCACCTGCATTGCCACAGGTGTAACCATAAACAGAAGATGGGCCAAAAGCCAAAGCACTGTCTGACTTAAACATGACAAACTGGAATTATTTTTGTTTGATAAATGCTGTCACATGAAGTACCTTCAACAGAGCTCCTCAGCTTATGGGAAATGTCTACTTAATGTTTAACATTTCACTGATATTTACTGTTGTTTTTACTCTCATATATTAGCCTCAGATCGGAATTCTTGCCAAAAAAATCCTAACTTTCCATTCCTCCAACTCTTATTAACTGTTTCTGTTTGGATTACCGACATCACACATCCTAATTTCTTCCTTTCCTTTCAACAAGTTTCTCTCCAAAAACATAATCAAGTTGTCCTGCTCCCTGAGCTCTGCAGCGCTTTACTGCTTGTCCTTCCTCTTCCATATTTTCTTTCCTGTTTTTCTGGCTTTAACTCCAGAATACCACTTTCCTTGCATTCTTCTATCATTTCTGCATCGTACAGCACAGCAAACTCCCCTGCAAAGAAGAAACACTTGCTAATGAGCAACTATCTAATCGGAGAAGTCAACATAGCTTGTTCAAACTCACTGACACAAAAGTGTTAACGACAGAGACAGTATAAATAGGCATTTTCCCTGTGGCTCGAGACACACGTACATGAGTTTGTACATAGTGCACACAGAGACTACCCAACAAACAGAGTCCCTTTCCTGCAGAGCAGTGAGGAAGTGCTCCCACAGACAAAGCATTCTCAGCACAGGCTAGCACAGTACAAGCAACTTGTTCAAAAAACAAATACGCTTACATGCAAAAATCATACTTTTTTAACTAATGGACTGAGCCCTCAGTTTTCATCTTAATGATTTCAATATTCAAGAGCATACTAGCCTTTAATATTGTGCTAAGCTCCTGCTCCCTTACAGACACAGGAGAAAGCAAGCCATGCACTGGCCAAACCAGTTCCATCCAATTCAGTTGGAGACCTTTTCTGTTCTGCATTACCTGGCTTCCCATGTTCAAAAAGCTGCATGACTAGAAGTTGATACTGTCCTTTGCATGTCCAAGATTTTCAAGTTTGACAAAATAACAAGTTATTCATTAATCTTCACACAAAAGTAGATAATTGTCAGTGATGGAAGTGACAGGTCAATCGAGTGAGTAGGCAAGCCACATCTTGTCCAGCGGCAGGGGGAAGAAAAGCACGCAGGGACACAAATCTGTTTCAGAGTGAAAAAGTTTGAAGGCTTTTCCTTTTGCTATGTTTATTTGCCTCTCACGTTTTTTAAGCTGAAGTGGAAAAATATGAAGGAACAAACCTTGAACAGTAAATTTTAAAATACACCTTTCACTGACCTTGTAGAAATCAAAAGAGAAAAATGTATAAATTCCAAAGCCATTGAATTGCCTCCTCCAAACAAGAACTGAACCCTCTTTAGGCAAAAAAAAATCTGTCACTCACAAATGAATCACTGAGGCATGCTTATTAGCAAAGGTTTCTCACTTTAAGTACCACAGTCTCTACAAGTACTGCCAAAATTTTTAATCCTAGAAAAGCGGATAATTCATCCCGTTCAGCTGACTGGCTCTACCTTTCTTTCCCCAAAAGGAGCTAACACCTTCCCTCTCCCCACAAAGCTAGCTAACCTCTCTCTAGGAGAGGCCGTGGCCATAAATGGAGTTACTCAGCAATAGCTCTTTTCTCCTCACACAGAAGACTGACCTGATCCACCAGCATCTGGCTAGCTCTATTTTTTTTTTCTTTCCCTTTCACTTGCTTTCTCCCCTGATTTTGTCTTTCTATCTTCTGGTGATCTGCAAATACCTGCCAAAACCTGTCATGAGTACAGTGCTTATAGCCTGGGATGCATCCACCAACTTTGCTGCTCAGGCCTAACCACCACTGACACTAATCTTTGCCTTCCTCACAGCCACCAAAATTTAAAACTTTGGAGGGGGAAATATTACCTTTTTTTTTTTTAAGAAAAAAAAAAAAGACAGACTTTAAATGAGACATGGGCAAATATTTCTTTTAAATTCACAGAAGTAATTTAGGACCTAGAGAAGCTTCTGGAAGGAAAATGCAGCCAGCCAGCATGCATTTATTTCAGCTAATAGGCTTTTGTAGCCTCTTCTCATCAGTGGCAGGTGTGTTAATTTTAAAGGCAAGAAACCAAGCAACCCAACTGCTGAAAGAATTTCGAACAGAGTTATGCCTGACCACTTGGGCAACTAATACAGACAAAGCGAAAAACAGCCCTGAATTTTGACATGTGAAAGTTCCCCCGCCCCGCCTCAGCACTCAACTTCCACGACTCTTCCCTCAGCAGGCCAGCCCTGCCCATTCAGCATTGCTCCCAAGCCCTGGCTGCCACGCAATTCTTCCTCACCCATTTGTCCTTCCTTTTTCTTTTTTCTTGCCACGTTGCCCACAGGCCCAGCTGTCACTTTTTGGTCCCATCTGACACATTGCTTTACGCCACACCCTGACGGATCACAGGTCAAGGACAAAAGCGCTGCACGCCGAAGGCAGGGCTGGTGCCACACTCAGCTCACTAAGATGGCAGCAAGGACAAAGGATGGGGTGAAGCAGCAGCGTGGAGCAGCCAGTGCCCTGCTTCTTGCTGGCTGATGGGCAATGTTGACTCACCGCACCGCTGGCCTTCAACCCCCCATCAATTTCTGGAAGCTCTTGCTGTGGGCCTTTGTGAAGGATCTGCAGCCTAAGGCTCACCCACACAGGACGGCCCAGCACCACCCCTGCAACCCATCACAGACAATGGAAGGAGAGAAACCTGAAGCAGAGCAGTACTAGAAGGTTCCAGGGGTTTCCAAAGTGCTCTTTTAAGCATGTAACAGCAGTGCCAGAGGCACTGTATAGGGTGCATACCCACGCTAGCATTGCACCAGCATGCTATTCATACATCATGGGCTCGGAAGTTTGCTTCTGAAGTGAATCTCCCCATTTCTCCCAGTCTCCACACCCTGGTTCTTATGGCAGAGCAGTCTCAGAGTACATGCATGGAGGTTCCCCCACAGGCTGAGCAACACGGGAAGGTGCACTCCAGGAACTCCAAAGGTATTATAATGCACAGAACTAGAGACAGGCTGAAGTAAGGCTCACTAAAACATAAGATTAACGCTGAATCCTTAGCACAAGCTGGTTTTCCGTACAAATCCACTCTCATCACAGTACTCGCGGTCTCTTCCACATCTCCTTCCCTGCAATACGCATCCCTTCCGCTGCCTCCTTTCTGTGGTTATCACTACATACCGTCCTGGGAAGGGTTAAAGCCCCAGGTACTGTTTCATTACTTCCAAGCATCAGGATTCCCATTTGTGCTGGGTTATATTTTCTCCTCCCTGTCCCACTGGGGGCAAGAAGTGAGCAAGTGGCCACCTGGTGCTTAGTTGCCAGCAGGACCTAAGCCACAACACTGTTCTTCAATATATTGGGAAACACTGCATATCACCAATCACTTTTCCTGAACATCCTTTGTCTCTAACATAAAAAGCACTGGAACAGTAGTGTGGATGGTGATCGAAAACAAGACTGCCAACAGACTTACTTCTCAGGCTACGAGAATTCCAGTTCATTTGCTCACGTGTTATACAAGTCCTCAGAAAGTCACACATTGCGCACTCCTCTTGGTGCACTGGGTCACACATCAGGGGAGGGTAAGTGCATTTTTAACTAGTTTACTGCAAGACACATCCACGCTGCATCAGTCTGTTGACCTGCAGTTTGGCACACCACCTTCTCGGGCAGACAGGCAGTGACTGCATGCTGCCCTGCAACTTGAGATCAGGGACACAAATGCTCCAACCTCGAAGTGCAAAGCAAAGGTAGGAAGAAAGAATGAACTCTGCATTTGCGCCATTAGACTTATGCAAGTCTGGAAACATACTGTGCAAGTCAAAGCTACTGCAGGACTCCAGAGAAGAAAACACCCAGACTCTACAGTGTTCACACCTTCAGCCCAGTTCCTGTCTGACTGGCCAGATGAGCAGCCTCTCTGCTTTCCTCTCATAACTTCTGGGCTTATGAGCCAATTTCAACTACAATCGACACAGGACAACAGTTACCCAAAGATAACTACATTCCTGAAAGTTTTATGGCGACTGGCAGCTGGATAAACTGGCATGCCCATCATTAAAAAGGTTTAGATTTTCTCTTGCCTGGCCAGGGTTTAGTCAATCAGCACACTGGCAGCCAGTCAGCCCATAGCATCAGTCATGTCACATCTTCTCCACATAGCTATGGGAGGAAGATTATTTGGGAATACAGGCCAAAAGCACTACAGTGGGGAAGAGGCAACTCTAAAGATACTAAGTTCAGAACATGAAATTCAGGTCCAAATGAAACAATCTTAGTTTTGTATGATTTCTGAAAAGGAATGAGCAAATTCAATAATCCTCATGTGTGCAAAGGTGCATATGTATGCAAGAAAATACACTGTTCATTTCCACCTAAACTACTCATCTCTTTCAGGGATTTAATCTGTTTGAGACAAACATAGAACATCTGTATTAATGATCAGCCTGGTAGAAAAGTGGGTGTACCCTTGCCTCTACTGAGAAACACACTGCAGCATCAGCTAAACCCTTACAGCATACAAGTCCATCTACAGAGGGCCACCAGCCACCAGACAAAGCCAGAGGAAAAAAAAGCTTTATTAGTACCACTGTTCAGTCTCACAGAGCTACTTAATCACTTGCTCTCTCACTCAGAAATCAACCAACCCTAACTTCACCCCCCCGCCTTGGAGTCTAGCTCAACAGATAATGTGATCTGGCACACATCAGCATCTCTGGAGCACCCCTTCCTCTTCTCTCAGATATCCACTTCTCACAAAATCTTCCCTCTTGTTCTGAGACACATCAACACACTCCCTCCTTGGGGAAATGTTTTGCCTTGCGCTCCCTTGAGCTGGCATGCCAAACACCTCAGAAACACCAGCACAGACTCCTTTAGCAGCAGTATTGGTACACACTGGCTTGAAGTATTTGTCAGACTGCCCTAGAACATTAAAATGCAAGATCTTAGTGATCCAGCTGCAGTCTTGTTTGTTTTTTCTTTTCTTATTGGTACTTGTCTTCACAGAGCTTAATGAACACAGGCAAGCATCACACCTAATTATTATTACTATAAATTTCTGCTAAATTATTAGGTGATTTCTCAAAGTAAAAATAAAATCTACAGTTCATAAGTTTTCCAAAATGGATAACAGTGTCTGTTATTATAGTTAAGACTGCCCAACTCTATTCTTTAAAATCATCACTTCATAAATCATGGATTTTAAATAAAAGTTTTCTGTGACTGGTTTTAATTCAGTGGAACCTAAATTGAACACAAAAGCAGCAAACCACCATTTCAGAAAAAGTCATAGATTCAGTAAACTCTACTCATTAGCACACACATCTAACTAGTTCTAGTGTTTCATGGTGTTAAAAACAGGAACAGGGATCCCAACAAAAAGAGCAATTCATAGCTACGCATAAAGACCAGATATGGTTTAACACATTTACTACAGTTTAATCAAATATGGTTAAACAGTAACCAACAGATATTCTTAATTGACTACGCTCAGAACTTTAACACTTGTCCCAGAAACTTCTTGATGTTCCACCTGCAGTAAGTATGTTCCCAAAGTGGCATTAGTCTCAGAAAAAACATCCAGCCACACAGCAATTATGTCAAAACTGGTAGGTCTGCACATTTTAGGCATGTTATTTAGCTAACAGTGTGGTAGAACATGTTCCCACTGAAAGCCTCACTTTACAACGTTCTGCTCAGCTTTCCCTCACACACGCATGGGTTGAGGCTTCAATTCACAACTTTTGTTAATAAACAATGCTAAATGCTGCTAATTTAAGAGCCCCCATTTTACAAGTTGGATGTCTCAGTATTTCTTTCAATGGGAATATAATTAAATTTTGCTGATTCTTCACATTGAGTTTTTGGGGGGTTGGGGTTTTTTTAAGGGAAATTTAAAACAAAGCCACTAGCTTATGTAATTTCTCACTTGTGCAATGCCAGAATTCAGAAGTTGGAAAACACAAACTTCAGCTTCATCATTCAAACCTAATCGCATTTTCCCGTGGCTATGTGGTTTCATTATCATTGATTAAATGAGTGTATACCACTCTATCCTAAGGACTATATTGGTAGGCACACAAAGCACACATTTCTTGTGGAAAGAGATGACTGTTCATGCTTATTAATCTCTATCGAAGTGTGCTTTCAACACCTACCATGGAACAGTCAAACAATGCAAGGGATGTGGAATCATTACTTTCTTTTGATAATTTTTTTAAACTATATCTAAAGAAAAAATTTCAACATAAATGCAAATCAATCAGATGTCATGAACAGTTCCCATATATTCCACTGTCCTTTTAAATTACTTTCTTTACATATAGTATTAGTGCTATATACACAGCACTTAAACACAGCAGTCCTCCATCTGAAAGTTTTATAAGTGTATGTTTCCAAATTTTTCTTAGAAGAATTATTATCTAAAACTAAGCATATTGTCTTATTAGAAGAACGGGTACCTGAGCTTTATATCCTTTCAGAAAGTACCATCTTCAAAAGTATACAAAGCATATAAATCACCAAGACTGCATTACAAGTTAAACACCATTATAAAATAATGATTTATATAAGTATTTTTTACAGCATCTCCACACAATTACTGCAAATACTGAATGAAGTATCTATCATCTCCAGGTAGCCTAACCTTCCTCCTGCCCCCTTCCCAATCTCTCAGTCCCTTCAGTTAAAAATAGTCTTATGGTGGGAACAGGCTTAGGTAATAATCTAACGTTTTGGTGACTATTCATTTTATAACAGCTTACAGAGAACGAATAACATTAATTTTGTGCTTACATTTAATTTTCATGATAATGATCAAGTGCAGCCTATCTTCTAGCAGCTCTGTCTTCTACAGTTGACAGCAAGAATTGCTTGGCCTTGGGAATGGCTTAAGAACACCAAATAAAACATGAGTTCTAGAGAAATGTACATTAAACAAGATCAAACACACATATTTTACATGTCCGTGTGTACAAAACATAACACTGAAAAACCTGAATGAGAAAAGTTAAGAATACACACCCAGTCAGACTGCTTCATGACTACCAATCATTTCAACACAGTTTAAATTTTATTCAGGCTCTACTATAACTTTTCAGACAGAAAGGAAAAAAAACAAAACAAAAAAAAAGAAAGCAATTCACAGTAACTGTAATAATTATTACAACCTGGAACATCATTCTCAGAAACAGGTTCTTACAGTTCTGGTTTTGGTTTTTCCAAAACACAAAATCCACACCCTGAAGGTAGGATTCAACATACGTCTACAGAGCACAAAGCTTACGTGTGACGATAAAGATGACAGGAACAGGTGGGTTGATGGTTCAACTCATCCCAAGACGACCTGTACATTCAGTCACACACTCTGTGGGATTTATGTCTGTTAAGTGTATAAGTACGTTCACTTAAAGCATTGCATCACATTCGTTGCTTCACACAAGCACGCTCATGATGTCCACTCTGCTATTTTTCCAATTAATAGCCTAGAAACTTGTGCAACAAACTACATGTGACAAATGCCATATCTGTATTTTTATGTGCTCTCCACGTGTGCAAGGCAGAACTACAATAAAAAGTGCACACTACCAATGTAAGTAACATTACACAAAAGAGCAATCACCTTATCTATGGTTAAAACATTACTACCAGTATCTTCCATATAAGCTACATGGCACTACCAAAATTCAAAAAGGCAGCCTCTGAAAACTTAGCTGAGACCAACATAAATTCAGTATTTATCACACGAGAGTTTGTACAGCTTACTTCCTAATGCTACTTCACATTGGAATCTCTGGATATGAAAAACAACTAACAAACCACTAATGTTGCCACAGCAGCATTGGCAATGCTTAGTCTAAAAGAACAGAAGAAGATAAAAACCAACAGCAAACGGCATGCACACACACTCCCTAATGTTACAGTCACCAAACACTAAATATAAATGTCAGTGTACACGATACTTTCTGCACGCTCTACCAAATTACTCCAAGAAAAAGTGAGATAACACCGAACTTGAATATGTTTCTGTCAGCACAGTGCTTGCGCTAGAGATTATTATAGTGTTAGTCATGAAATACATAAAATTACAAGATAGAATAGTGATTTGTTATCAGTCAATAAAAACCTTGCAAGTAACTGTGACCATGGTTACCTAAAACATCAACATTAGTAGGAGAACATGCCGCACCTGCTGAAGGTAAAACCAGTGATTTACTAAGAACAGAAAAAGCAACACCAACAGTATTTAGGAGAAGAATCAATTACAACACACGCATCATTTGTTTTATTTTGTCGTATTTGGCATTACAGCAAATGTAACAAAAAGGCTTCTTACCAAAACACAAATTACCAAATGCCAGCAAGATAGCTAGCACCACCCTATCCCTATGCCATGCAGACAGAGGAAAGGATGGTCCCAGTGTATCAGACTCAGAAGTAGCCATCAAGTAATTCATCCCAGCTCCCAGGAGTCAGGGAAAGCTTCAATATAAACTTCAGTGAGAGTAAGGTATAGCTCATGCTTATTGTAATACTGGTTCTGTGCCTCACTGCCAAAACATGCACTTTCTTAATGACAGATATAAATTCCTGTTAAGCTTACAAAGTTACACTGATCAATGGCAATTAACATAAATAAGAATCTAATTAAAATAGTATCAGCACAGCCCCCAGCAGAGGATGCAATGTTCAGCTTTATTTTTGCAAAAATGGATGTTCCTGTGATCTGTCAGTGACACTGCAAGCTACCACATGCGAAGACAAGTTTGAAGCTCAATATTGGTCTTTTGCTTTACTGCTTGGGAACACAAAAGCAGCCGTTCTTGGTATGTGATCCAGCTACACACCTCAAACACTACATTCACCCTCTTCTGATAGCTGCTCTAAGAACCAGGCAAGCTTTGCATGATTTTCATTTAGCTTACCTAGCCAGAAATGTCACTAAAACAAAGATGAGAGAATGCAAAGTGAATATTACATAGACAAAAGACAGTCTGAAGATTAACAGAAAAGATCTACTTTAAATTATACCACTGGGAACAAGCCCATCGGAATTAATCTGCATGTGAGAAGTAGCAGCTCAGAATCAGAACTGCAGAGTTTATGAATATGTGTGTTCTTCAGACCTTTCTGATCAAGGCTTTTATTTTTAACTAGATTAGACAGTCAGAAAAGAAGGAATAAGTTTGTCCCTGAGTCATTATGAGGCTAGGAAAAACGCACTTGGCTAAATACAGGAGAACAAGGAGTGAAAAAAAGAAAACAAAAAACCCCAAACATTCATAAATTTTATCAAGAAAACTTTCATGTGGTCTAAATCAGGAGTCTTCTGTAAGATTCAATATTGATATAAACACAGAAAGAACACACAATAAAGGATTAGTAGTTCAGTCTACAAAACCATTTGTAAATCAGAAAGAACATTGAGAGGCACACCATTTTTTGTAGGGAAGAAGGTAACATTCCTCTCATCATTTCTAGTTTTAAAGTACACTGGATTTTTTTAAACTTCCTATTTCACAGTCATAGCATTTCATAACCACACTTATTTGAACTTTCCACAATTACATCCGACACAGTGCATAATGCTGTTCTCAGCGAAATAAAAATTCTGATTTTCTTTGCAAATAGGCTCACTTCAGCAGGATCAAATTTATAACATTAATAAATCACCAAAACCCAAGACAGCATCTCAAAACACTGCAAGCCTTAGCTATGGTTTACAAACACATTAATCATGAACTGATTGAACAGGCCCATGGTAAAGTGATCTATCATCCTCATCCATCCAACTTCCTTTCAATGGCTGATGAAATATTCTTAAAGCAATAGTCTATACTATTTCCACCATACTTAGTCAAAGCTCTTTAGCAGCCTCTAGTCTTCAGAAGTCATTTTTCAGAGACTTAAGTGAAAGCAAAATATTGGTCAATGCATGACAGACACCTTATGTCCCCCCTTCCACCACCATCACCACTGTAAAGAATACCTGTGGAGCTGTTGAATTTTCAAAGCAGAGCGAGCTGCAAATCAGATCATAGAATCATAGAATAGCATGAGTTAGAAGGCCAGGCTGGATGGGGCTTTGAGCAACCTGGTGTGGTAGGAGGTGTCCCTGCCCACGGCAGGGGGGTTGGAACTAGATGATCCTTAAGGTCCCTTCCTGCCCAAACCATTCTGTGATTCTACAGAAATCTGCCCCAAATCCCTATCTTTCTCCCTTCTCTCTGCTTGCTGGCATGCCTCCTTAGACCTAGGTTGAAACTGTTCCCTCTATGGCCCGATACTTACACTTTCTCACTCAGTCCACAGCCTGAAATGCTCTTCCTCAGCAACCTCCCCACTTACTTTGTTCCTTTTCTCCTTAATCTAGCTGTCAGTAAACATTTGGGGTGATCTTGTCCTGCCAATACACATAACCATCTAACTCTCATTCTTTCAAACTAAAACTGAGGCACCAGTAGACCTGCACACACAGCCCTGAAAAGATGCCAAAAAAAACAGGTGAGGAAGAGGAGGAGCCAGCCTGTGGCCATCTGGAAAGGAAACAGGTCTCAAGCTACCAGAATAATAGAAACACTTGCATGAGTTCAACAGCCAGGGATTGGTATTATGCTTGAGTTGGGAGATCATCAGAAGGAAGATATTCAAAAAGCAATCCTACAAAACACAAGGGGAGAGGGACGCCACTTGTTGAGAGAGGGGAGAGGAGAACTACCCTTGAGAAACTGAAGTTGCCAGGGACAGAATGAAAATGGATCTTGGGAAGTACTACTTGCAATGCAGAAATGTGAAAGTGAGAAAAACACACATTTGACAGATGCAGATAATTCATATGGTTACTTTTTTACTAGGAAAAAAACCCAAAATACTATTATATACTATATGTACTATATATGCATATACACTATATATACTATTCTTTACCAAAGTGCTTCTCACTAACATTTCACAAAATCTTTAATTTAACGATAAATAAATTTATTGCAGAGCTTGGGCTGGAGGTGGAGTGCAACCAAGCTATTGCTTGGTAGTGGTTAATATGCCATTCAATTTATCTATTTAATGCAAATTAAGTATTAGTGTAATATATGAAGAAAAGCATAATGTATACATTTTTTAAAAATTATCAGTGAAACAAAAAAAAATACAACTTATTTTTATTCATGTATGTTTTCATGTTTACTCTCCTTGAAAAATGAAACTATTACTGTAAATTTCACTTCCAACCAACACATTTGTGTAAAGAAAATAAAAACATTTAATTTTACCCGTTTCTGCTGGGTTTTTTTTAGGTGACTCTAACTTAACATCAACTTTTTGCCTAGTGAAGAAGTGGTCCAATGTTTGCTATGAAACTATAAGCAGATAATTTTCTTTTTGACAAGCGATTAGGTATTTCTGAAAGTAGGCAGTAGTAATAAGAAACTATTTTGCAGTACTGTCTTTTGCTTTCAGTAAAAACAGGAAAAGGCTTAAACTAGCTCAACTTAATAAGAAATACAAGAAAAGGCAATAATAGTTTTCACAGCTGAAGATCTATGTAAGGGTTTTTATATCAGATCTGTAAAAAGAAAGCATTGTAGGATAATGAGGAAACTGAAACACTCACTGCTAAGTTTAAAAGGCAAGACAAAAATGAAATATTTCTTTTTTCAATTAAAAACATCATCACAAAATGCAAATCAAAAGTCACTGTTGCCCAGAATATGCATTAAAAATCCTTAAAGTGAAGTGCTTTCCCCATGGCACGCAAAAAACTCAAGGTTAAAAATTTAGGCCAGAAATGGTGAGTTCAATCCACATCCATCTCCTGTTGATTGTAGACAGTTAAGCATACAGAATCCCACACATTTACAGGCAGAGCATGGAAACTGCATTATTTGATGTCCTGCCCAGTAACAGTCAGTTTTGGCACTGTTCCTTTATAACACTTAAACACACCTGGTCCCAAAGAAGAAGGTGC
>NW_009710439.1:0-9846 GCF_000703405.1 Apaloderma vittatum | reverse complement strand
CTTTCCCTATATCAATACTTTCCATCTTGAAACTTCAATACTTTCAGTAGCAAAAGCTATTTTTATAACCTTTTTCTGATCCAACCTCTAAGACAACAAAAAAATGTTTAAGGGAATTTCCCTACTTTGAGGAAGACTCCAACTGCCAAAAAGAGAGATCACTCCATTTCAAGTATCTGTCTAATCAAAGCAATCCACTGTACAATGTTTTATTTCTGTGTAAGAAATTTAGCTGAAATTTTCAGTGATGCCTAAAGCAAGTAAGCTGCTCAGTTCCCATTACCCTTTAAAAAAAAAGCGCCATATATATATATGTATGTGTGTATGTATATATATATACATATACCTATCTTGCCTACTTTCTGTTATATACCTTCTCCTTCCAAGCACACCAGGTAGCAGGAAAAAATAAAATAAAATAAAGCTGCTCTGGGCTTTAATGTGCCAAAAAACATCATCAAGACTCCAAGTGAACCCCCAGAGCAATGTAACAGTTTTAGAGAGGATTTTTGCTACTGAGTATACTGCACAATCTCCCCTAAGTCAGAATTAAACCAATGGTCTAAGCAGGGCGCCTGTGGGCTTGACAACACAAGCATTGGGGTAAGTCCTACACATAATCCTTTAACAGAAACCAAGGACTCTTTCTACCACCTCTATTCATGAGAAATCAATGTCTCATCTGCTACACCTGCAACAAAGCTATTAAACATAAAATGTTGTTAGCAGCTGAAACTATATTAGTAGATACCACATAATCCTACAACCGTGAGTCTGACTTCTTCCCCCCACACACACTTCCTGTCCTCAAGTCTGTCATCTGATGAAATGCAGAGATAACAGTATTCCGACAGCAACTAAAAGAAACTCATTTTGTGGTGTTTTAAGATCCATTTGAGAATAAAACATTTCAGTGCTTCCCCACACATTCTGTATTTCATAGTCACCTTGAGTAAAAACAGGAGGGACACCACATAACCCCCAAACTTTTTGAATGACCAGAAAATAACACAATTGTGCAATCAACTCAAGATTTGCCCAGCTGTTCTTGGATCTCCTATGTGATAACGATTAGCTTGATCCTGCAAATCATCAAGGAATACTATTAAAGGTCTTCATATAACGATAAACAAGTGTATTACTGAGTCACAGATGGTCAACGGCTGAAATAATCTTTCATGTATTTAACTTCACCTCAAATGTCTTCCTAGTCTTTAATCCAAAACTAAATAAAAAGGCAGGGAAAGCCCACAGGTCTACCCTGCATCAGCATTGGTCCTTCTCAAAGCAAACGCTGCCAAACAACTAAGGTAAGCATAAACACACATGCTCAACATATATAGCTGCAATTCTCTAACACGCTTCCAGGATACAAACCTGAACCTGTGTTGTTTTGAAGTGCCTTGAAGCAAACAACCATCTATTATTTTAAGCTAGACCTCTGCTAAGAAAAACTTCATTTTCCAAAATCCTGTAACATTCTATTCTTTCCTGAAAGATGACTGTTTTGACTCAGCCTGGCAAAAGATTTGTCCATATATGGACAACCCTGAAGACAACAAATGGCTCTTTTCCCAGTCTATTATCAAGCCAGGAAATTAGACTGCCTGAGGTACACTGCCTTACTTACTGGGTTCAGAGCCCAGAGGAAACATTCATGAGTTCGTCAATCATCCGTTTTCACACGAAGGTAAACAGATGCTTTTCCTTTACAGCTTTAGCAGCAATCGCCACCACCAATTATATAGAAGATTAACGTCCTTACACAGCCATGTGAGATAACAGAGTGCTAATGATGACAGTCGAAGTTACAGGGCAGACAGCTGTGTTGCCTAGGGCTTGGCAGAGGGGGAGGAAACAAATACTTCTTTGTATTAAAAACAATAAAAAATAAAAATCACACATCAATAAATTCAGCAACGTTTGAAAGAGTGAAACAGGAAGAAAACAAAATCCCTTGGCTGTTTTTTAGTTAAGCCTCAGACATTTCCTTGCAATTGCTAATAGTTAAATCTAGTTCTATATAAACCTGAAGAATACTATTGGTATGAAACACTTTGCCCTCTGATACTCAGGTGTCTGTAAAGCTCTTTTGCTTTTCAATGCTCAACTTGCAGTTGAACTCGCTTTCTGTAGTAAGAAAACATAGATATGTGTATCTATAGTCTGAACAGCTCTGAAAAAGAGTCAAGGTCCAAAGAGGGTAAGACTTCACAAATGGCCAAGAAACACCAGCCTCTTTTCACAATGGAAATCCTGCAAGGAAACCCCTCTCACAGAATCAGCTCAGCTGCCTAGAAACTTAGTGGCAGACCAGTCTTTGCCTTTTTAATCTGCAGTAAAGGAAATGATTAAGGAAGCATTAAAACCTAAGTGCACCATAAAAGGCATCTACCCGAAAAACTGGCTGCTGTTTGCACTAAAGTACGTACCTTGTTTACACGATAAAGAAAATAACGTCCCTATATGCTTGTAACACATAGAGAAGAATGTCTCACAAGAAGTATGACCAAAGATTGATTTTTCAGCTCCTCAGACTGTCAGAATTTCTTTCAGAAACTTGAGTAGGTGGGACTGTATCTCCTCAATGGAAAAATATGAACTGGTGTGTCATAAGCTATTTTTGTTTTGTTGGGATTTTTTAAATCTTCCTCTTCTGCCAGAAAATTCCTTATTGCCCCTTCCATTTCTTGATGTCCCAATTGTCTTTCCAGCTATGTTTATTTTCTGATTGGCAAGGAAACTAAGAAATTCTATCTTGTTTCTTTTATATGCTTTCTTACTCTTTTCCGTTTTCCTCCTATTAACACATCCTGCAGGCGTTAATCTTTCAAAGTACACTTTGCAGTGGAATCAAGCAGCCCTTTATGCTGCCAGCATTAGTGACGACAATAACTAGCTGTGAGATGGATACTCAGAGCAGCCATAGAATTGCAATGGCTAGATACCCATTCATGATATTTCTCAGAAGATTATGGGTGTCTGTAAAACTACCAACCTCATTCATCTGACAGCTGCTCTCCCTCGGTAAAGCTGTCAGCACGGGGGCAGGTGTTTGGTCTTTCAGAGTAAAGTCTCCTCTGAAATGCAATTCTGATGGGATAAAAAGCAAAACAAAACAAAAAAAAACCCACCTTCTTCCTGAAGATACTGCACCTTCTAAGAGGCTGTGATGAGAATCAATCAGCAAACCATATGACAAGTTTTGGAAGGAGGAAAGACCATGGAAAGCTTTCTCACCCTTTCAGCACACAGCCGTAACAGGGGAGGCAAAGCTGTCATCTCATCCCACCAGTAATCCCACCTCTGTATTTTAAGAGAATATGAACATACCAGTTCATGTTGTTAAAAATACCATTACCAGCATTTGGTAGTACTCCTTCCATAGCTTCCACCATCTGCCCACCTTCTACACGAATGATACATGGGAATTCAACAAAGGTACAATACATTAGTCACGAAAAATATATTTTCCACATATATAAATCTAAACCGTGCATAACTTAAAATCAGCAAGGGAAAGGAGCCGGTGACCAAGTGAAGTTACAACAGCTGTAGCAGTTCACAGTTTAACAACAGTATTCAGAAGCAGTATGTCCCTTCCTGGTTTTGACCATTAAATCAGCCAAATGGAAGGTTGTTTCATCTGCCCAGAACAGCAGACCACTTCAAAATGTCACAGCACTGAAGAACAACTGCTGTCTACATATGATTATGTGAATATCAAATGAAAAGCTGTAGAATGGTAAACTAGTTTACAGTCACATTTTGGACTTCAGTCTCCCAACAAGAACCAACAGCACCGTTTTCCTTGCCACTCCCTCAAAAACAGCAACTACCATTTCTTTTCACAAAACCTCCTGATTTTCAAAGATGTTACAAGTCCATCTGTTGAGTCAAAGAAAGGAAAGTCTCTGCAACTTTTTTAAAAGAGTCAGGAAAATTAAGCAGAATTCCAGGCAAATGTAGCAATTGTCTTGAGTATGAACTATTGCTGTGAGCTGAGCTGGAAGGGTAAGAGGTCTTAAACATGCTGTAAACCAGATATTAATTTCCTGAAATCAGCAGCTTCTTGCTTCACTTACAATAGAGAAAAACTCAGTTAAATATAATCACCTGAAACATACTCAGATGTCAAACATACTGGTTTGAGCAATTCTTGAAAACATGAGATGAAGTTAATTAAATGAATAATCCTTATCCAAATGATTGTCTTAGCGACTTTTTAGTACATTTTTAGGGAGCTTTGATGATCTGCTCTCCCAAGTGTCTCCCCAAAAAAACAAGTAAAAAGAATTAAAAAAAAATTTGACAGACTTTCAGCCATGAACATTGCACAACCAGCTGAAGGGCAAGCAGGGAGTTGCCTGTCTGCAGCATCCAATCAAGAGAACCACTGCTATGCTCTAATATTACAACTGCTACAAGATCAGCACTGTCCTTAACACATTTTTAAAACTTGCCACAAACATCGGGGGAATAAAAAGTCTGTTTCAAGTCCAAAATGCAACTTACGATTCAGAAATACACCTCTGGTGTATTTTATGACCGTGCCCCTTTGTACAACAGCTATTTAATGTTTTGTTTTCTTAATAGCTTCCATAAAAACATTACAATCCTTTCATAAGAAAAACATGCCTTGCTATCCCCACCCCCTTAAGCTGTAGGCCAGTAGGGAAAAAGGCCCTATTTTTTATCATGGGAGAGGTGGTGAAAGAAAGGTGTTTTCCATTTTCCTTTAGACATGCCCGTGAGGATAAATCAGCAGCAGAGCTGTGTAAGAAGTTCCATTATAAAAACCCATCATCACTCCCAATTCCCTCCTTTCCCTTAATTTCCATTTTCTTTATAAATACAAAATGCAGTTCATGCCCTTGAGCTTGTGCCAACGTATGGTTTTACAGAAAGGCCATGTGAAAAACTTAGTGGTTCAATAAAATTTAAATGAGAAAAAAAACAAAACACAAGACGACAGTTGTTGCAGATGAGACTGCTATGAAGTAGGAACTGAGAGCACCAACATCTGAAAAAAGACAACTTTCACCAGTTTAACACACTTTATTCATTAGTTCAGATCACCCGATAGTGTCCTTTCAAGTTAATTTTCCTGAAATCTGAACTACATAGTCTTCATTTGATTCACATTGTCCCACTTAAAAAAAAAAAATCTACTGGAAAAAACCCGAACAAATATCTATGCATCATTCTCATCTGTGAAGCCAACTCTTGTTTAGAGAGTTTTATTGGGATTTGAGTTGCAAATGCATCTTTGGCCTGGAAAAATCAACAGCCACAAAATGATCATAAACAGAATAAATACCTTCAAGCTGTTACAAAAACATAATTTTTTTGCCTTATTTTACAAAATCATTTTATCCTACTGTTTTTAAACTATTTGCAGAAGTTTTCTTTGGTAAGATTTATTCAGAGTTAATCATATAAAAATGCAACTGTTGAGTCTTCTGCCATAGAGTATACAGAAAGAACAACTGTCCAGTTACCATTTCACTCCTATCAAGGCTGCCACAACGTTCAGCCAGTGGCTTGCAAACTTACTTGAAATCATGGGCTGTAAAACAGCACAAAGAATTACCTGTAACAATACAGATAATACAATAATAATAGAGAGCCATCAGAGCACAATTATGACCAAGAAAGAGGGGAACTTCTGCAAGTAGTCATTTTTACTACAGATCTACACACGTAAGTAACTGATAAAGTGTCTAAAACGTTCTCCAGAACAACACCACACAGGTCTGGCTGAATTCCAAAAAGATCTCTGTTATCAAAGTGTCTCTACACAGGAAAGGCTTGTTTGCTTTACAGTTTGGGGGTTTTTTTAATTAGCTATATGCTTTCCCCACCTCTTATACTACAATTACCTTAAATACAACAAAAAGCAGCTAAAGTTCCTGAGCACCAAATCTGCCTTCTTCACTGCTACAATCCCCACCAAAATTAAGGATAAACGAGTAAGGGAAGACTCTTCCCTTTGGTATGAAGATTTTCTGGTCACAAATTCATTACACACCATTATTCACTCCGCAAACTATCACCAAGGTAAATTTATGTGTGCTGTATTTAACAACTGTGAGCAGACAAAAGTATTTGGACACCCCAAGCATTCAGACCAACCACTTATATAACATGGAGCTTATGTTCGTTAACATATTGGCATAACTTAATTTTTCTGAAGTGAACACAGGGGAAACTATGCCAAAAAATTAGCAAGACAGTCATCATTTTCCAGAGGCCAAAAAAATAATATTCAGAAGTGGTCACTGAACATTTGGTTTGAATCTTTGAAAAAATGCACAGCATGTCTGAAAGTGATGAAATGCAATGTGCTTCTACTTCAGATTACATTATTTTAATCTATTCAGATTAAAACTATTTTTAGACAAAATAGTTAATTAGTGTGTAACAAAGCAAAGTAATTTAGCTTAAACATACACTGCTGCAGCAGACAGGATCAAGGAGATACTGTTTCAACTTAATGCATTTTAGTTTCCAAGACGCACAAGAAACAACAATGCATCTTCATCAGAAAATATATTCTTGACAGGAGTAATACAAATCAGAAAAATATTTAACATATCTGAAGAATTTAACCTATCTGAAGCTTTTTGCTTCTAGTTCCTCTTGCTGGACCAATTACGTGAATTCCCTGTTTTAGCATAGTCTGCAGAGCAAGAGACTAGAAGTTTCCTTGAAATCAGATTTGGCTGTGCCATATTTCAAAATATTTTGTAAAAATATTCTTCATTAATAAAAATTTTCAACACTGCTGTGATAGACTGATGTCAGGAAATCAGATACATAAAGCATGAACAACCCATTACAAGAAAACGATGAAATGATAGGAGTAAATATCGTGGCAACTGAAATCAATGACAAATCTTGTATTAAATGGAGCGGGGCTGAGATTTTGTTCTGTTTCCAGGAAACACAAATGCATTACATCAGTTGAGATGCACTTCCCATCATGATGACTCGATTGCAGAGTCCCTTGGTAAATTACACTTGAGAAATAAGAAGCTACTGCAAACATCATTGACCTCTCCTCCAGAAGCTATGCATCACTGCCTTATGCATAAATCATTAAAAATTTTAGGAACCCAACGAAATTGCAACCATCATTAAGAGACCCTCAATGCTACTGAGAGAATAAAGATTACCTAAAAAAAAAAAAAGAAAGAAAAAAGCACAAATCTTTTGAAGGTCAAAAGAAACAAGACATGAAATTGTCTTACTGGCTTTTCAGCTACAAAATTTGCCCCTACCAATACATTTTGACCTTATGACTAATTGCAATCAAATATAACCAAACAACACATGTATCAGATGAGTTCATGAAAACCAGCGGCTCAGAAGACCACAGAGACATAGAATCACACAATGTGTTGGGCTGGAAGGGACCTTTCAAGGACACCTAGTCCAACTCCCCCTGCAGTGAGCAGGGACAGCTTTAACTAGATCAAGTTGCTCAGAGCCCCATCTCCAGGGATGGGGCCTCCACCACTTCTCTGGGCAACCTGCTCCAGTGTTTCACCACCTTCATAGCAAAGCCCCTCATCCTGTCACTACACATCCTTGTAAACAGTCCCTCTACCCCAGCTTCCCTGCCATGAAAAAGTGGCCGCTAAAAGAGAAGTTCTGCCCACCCTATGAGATAGCAGAGGTTCCAGCTAGCATGAAGGCTAAGCAGAAGGAAACAGGTGAAAGAAGCAGAGAGACAGAGAGTGGCAGGAAGATCCAGACTTCAGATCTTGTGCCCACTGAACCGCCTGGGGTTTGGAGGTTATTTGTCCTCTCCTTACTTAATTTGAATAGCTCCATCACAGGTGCAGAGTTGAGCAGATTCCCAGTTTCAGCACAAAAAAACATGCAAAGTAGCTGAAAACATGAAGATATATGAAATAGGAGAGGAGCACTTTGGGTGGTACCTAAATTAGGCTCTGCTCCAAAAAAAGGAAGCATTATGACAGTAGGATGACTATTTGTATTACAGTGTTTTACCAAAGTAATTAATAAGTACATAGTTTTGGGGTTGTTTCTTTTTTTTTTTTTTAAGAACAGCATTGTTACCAGGCAAGCATGGAATAGAAATAAATGACTAAAAACTAAACAGATCCCAAGCCTGAACCCAAAAGGTTCATCAATCTGTGTGTCAGCTGATCACTTGATAAAACCAAAGGACTAAACCTTCATATGCAGAATTTAACAGCTAAATAATATGCCACAGAACTGGGAGGAGTGGCTGACACACCGGAAGGCTGTGCTGCTGTCCAGCGAGACCTAGACAGGCTGGAGGGCTGGGTGAGGAGAAATTTTATGAAATACAACAAGGGCGAGTGTAGAGTTTTGCACTTGGGAAAGAATAACCCCATGTGCCAGTATAGGTTGGAGACTGACCTGCTGGAGAGCAGTGTAGGAGAAAGGGACCTGGGGGTTCTAGTGGACAGCAGGATGACCATAAGCCAGCAATGTGCCCTCGTGGCATCCTGGGGTGTTTTAGAAGGGGAGTAGCTAGTAGGTCGAGAGAGGTCCTCCTGCCCCTCTACTCTGCCCTGGTGAGGCCACATCTGGAATATTGTGTCCAGTTCCGGGCCTCTTAGTTCAACGACAGGGAACTGCTTGAAAGAATCCAGTGCAGAGACACAAAGATGATGGAGGGAGTGAATCACAACAGGTGATTCAGGAAGTGGAACATCTCCCTTCTGAGGAAAGGCTGAAGGAGCTGGGTCTCTTTAGCTTGGAGAAGAGGAGGCTGAGGGGTGACCTCATTAATGTTTATAAATACGTCAAGGGGGAGTGTCAGGAGGACGGAGCCAGGCTCTTTTCAGTGACGTCCAATGACAGGACAAGGGCAATGGCTACATGCTACAACATAGGAGGTTCCACAAAAATATCAGGAAAACCTTTTTCACTGTGAGGGTGACAGAGCACTGGCACAGGCTGCCCAGGGAGGTTGTGGAGTCTCCTCTGGAGACATTCAAAACCCGCCTGGACGCGTTCCTGTGTGTCCTACTGTAGGTGATCCTGCTCTGGCAGGGGGGCTGGACTAGATGATCTTTCAAGGTCCCTTCCAACCCCGAACATTCTATGATTCTATGTAATATAAAAGGCATCAGTAAGTAAAAGACCACATATAACCTCCAGCAGCATAAGATGGGAAGTCACTGTTATCCATGCTTCTGCATGTAAAAGATAGTGTGCATGATGAATAGCAATATAGGAAGGTAACAGTAACCATCATCTAGACTGAGGTACATTGCTTTATAGTCACTGTATGATTTTAAAAACGCTTACCTATTTCTCCCTATTTTCACCCTTTACTGATACTCTTCCCAAAAATCAATAGTTATTTTGAAGTTCAAGAGCTCTGATGTAGTTTCACATAGATTTCCCAACCAATGCAAAGATGCAGGTTTGAGTTCTGAAAACATCTACAAAAAAGATCTCTACTGAACTGCAGTTCTTCCTCCATATGGATTTATACTTCACTCTTTAAGCAACAGCACTGACTAGAGAACAGTTGGCTGTAGCCGGAACACACTAGTAAACACTTAAGAGGAAGAAACTACATTCTGAAACTCAGAGCAAACTCTTATTAAAAGGTGAAGTAAAACAGCTGCAAATTCTCAATGCTCAAAATCAATAAATGAGGCAGAAAATGTTAAGTGCCCAGAAAACTATGAATTGCAACTACAGTCCTTCAGAAGCATCTGAAGGACACCTTCTCTTCTATCTTCTCTTTCATCTCTCTTCTCTGCCCAATCTTATTGACACTAGTGAGGTAAACTTGTCTCTATTGTTCTTCCCATTTATTAATAAATATAATTA
>NW_009710438.1:0-793 GCF_000703405.1 Apaloderma vittatum | reverse complement strand
TTTATTGAAATATAAAAATGAGTGGTTAATGCAACCTAAAGTAGGAGTATTCTTACAAAATTAAGACAGGAAACCATAGAGATAAGTATTTCATGATGGGTTAAATCTCAGCTATGACATAAAGCCTTCATTCTTCAAGGAGAGAGTCTCTTTTGAAGACTAAAAGCTGAGAACTGCAATGTTGGAGCCTGCATTGAAGAAAATTCATAATTCTTGTAGGTGAAATGCACCCACAGCGCTGGCTAATTTGCAATTTAGATACTTTTGAGTGTTTGGAAGGGATGGTGGGGAAAAAGAATATGGCTGTGCCTCTGCCTGAGATCCATGTTCAGTACACTGGTGCTGAGTTCAGAGGACACCACACCTGAGCTTCAAATATTGTTTGGTCCACTATAGTTTGCAGATCGACTGTATCAGAACTGGGTGTAGAAGAACAGAAGAACATTCAACATTGTTCACTGCCTGTCAAATTGCAGCTCTTTACAACCGTTGTGAGAGCAAATAGCATTTTCTTTCTATATCAGGTTTTCTGTTGCCAGCTCACGCTTCCTATAAGGTGCACAGTTCAGTAGTACTATTGTTATCAGCATCAAACCATACTACCATATTTCCCCAAATAGCTTCTTGCACATTCCTGTCTTAAGTGAAGAGACTTTTTTTTCCTGTTGTTTTTTGTAAGATATTGGGGTGCATTTGCTACCTTTATTCTTTTTTTTTTACTTCCAATACTTGTATCATGGGCACACATGCACTAGAGAAATATCTAATCCATTGCTTGTAGTTATGATCTGAA
>NW_009710437.1:0-13617 GCF_000703405.1 Apaloderma vittatum | reverse complement strand
TATATATATATGACCTGGATATGTGTCTGAAGTTTTCTCTTCTTGTATTTGTTCTCTTATTTTCTTCACTGTACTTGTTAAAATACAACGTACTTGAGATATAAATACTGACATTACCTAAAGTACTTATTACTTTAGAACACTAGCTGAAATCATTCTATGTTTGTCATCCAGACCATTCCCTGATGTGTACTGATATATCCCAGACTCAGTCACCCCCTACACTTCTGTGCTCAGTCTTTTAGAACATGACTTTTTTCTGAGAAGGCTAGTTAAGAGGCAAAGGCATTAGATCAATGAAACACAAGGAAAAGTGCTGTAAATATGTCAAGAATGGTAAGTCTGCATATTGCCATTTTAATCTTTGGGAAATTGCTCTGGGGAAGAGATTCTTTCTTAATTTCTCACCTTGGCTGGATCAGTTTCCTTAACCCAATTAAATGTGTTCATCTTTTGCTACCTTATTTTCAATTATATAATTTGATTTAAATGTTGTTGTATCAGAATGATTGACATACAAATTTGACCTTTAATACAAATCTGTTGCAGTCATCAAACTTTTATTACATGTATGGTGTTATAAACGACTTATGCAAAGAACTCAAAAAAATGTTACACTGACTAGGCTAAAATCTACGGCCTGATGAGGGCTACAGATATACTTGGGTGTATATAATGAAGAGAACCCTCTTCTTGATATCATGCAATGTAAAAAAATCTTATTTTTTGGAACTCCAAGAGGACGTCTCTTTTGTATCATCTTAGACACAAAACTTTATTTAACTTTAGGTGTAATGAGTGGTTTCAGTACCAACAAGTCTTTTGAGGAGGTAAATCTTCTTTTTGAATGGCAGTGATAAACATTAATTTAAAATACACTAAAGTATATTTTAAAAAACCAAATCAAATCAAAACATAAAAATCTAAGAAAAAATATCTACATTTCAAAATGTCTTCATAATTAAAGGCAATTTTACTTTTTGGTCTCTATATTGCTATAACTGGATCTTTAGTCCCACATCCCTGTTTATAATTCTTGCCTGCCCTTTGTTCTGCCAACAGATTTTTGAGGAAAATTACAGGACTGGCATGCTTATAGTTCCTCATGAATAAAGACCAATTCCTTCCTAGAAAAGACATATCTGGCTACACAGCTATCAAGTGGCAAGGGCTTGGCTTGACTCATCTGCATTGTTGGCTCAGATCTACTTTTGCTTCTCTCCACAGGGCACTACCATAAAGGAGGCAAAAAAAGAGGAAAAAATTTACAGTTCTTTCACTGCTCCAAAGAAGATGCTACCAGAGGTTAAAAATAAATGAAAATGTATAGCCATTTCCAAAAACATACAATGGATATGATTTTAAACATCACAACATACAGATTTCTTCACTGCAGTAGTGTTTCTCCTACATGCAGGTGCAGGATATTGATATCTGACTTCTCCTCTATGCTTCTTTTCAAGGACTGAGCGCATTGCAGTTATGGGTGAGAACTGAACTCTACTAAAAAAACCTGAAAAGTACTCACTCGTTGCAATGGGAATTGAATTTGGGCCTTAGTGCCAGTATACGGACTGTCAGAAAATTTCCAGAGGCAACTGGAATGGTCACCCTGTTAACACTGCAGCCAAAAAGCTGGCACCTGCCTAGCTAGAGCATTTTGACTTCTTTCATTGCAAATTTCAATGGGCTACTAATTCTGAGGATCTGTGGCACTACGTTCTTTAATAATGAAGTCCAAGTCTGTACATGTTTAGGCATGTACAACACCGTGCAACTTGCTGATGAGTGCCAGGTAGACTCCTGAAAGGGATGAGAAACCTGGGTGGGATGGATGAGAGGGGCTGGGAAAGTCTCCAATCCTGGATGGACCTAGCACACACAGCCCTACCATGGCACAGTGCCATGAAGGTTTCTGTAATCACCTGTCATTATGCAGCTTCTGGATGGGCGTAGACTTCATCATCATCGTGATTAAGCCAAGAGGAAGCTTTCACTGGTAAATGTGTGCCGCAGATAAAGAGAAAATAACTTCCATGAACACATTGCCTCAGCTGCTGGAACAGGCTGCTACGTGGCCTCATTGCCAACTAAAAATGTGCACAAAATTTCATAACATATTTTTTTATGCTTGTCTTTTAGCAGTAAAGTTTTATTTCATGTTTGTTTATTCTTTAAAATTACAGTCTGCAGAGACTCATGTTTGTAGTTTACTCCTCAGGCCATGATTTCACCCTTTTTTTTCCATCAAGGAATCTGCAGGTATTTTCGTTTTGAGATGCCAGGGCATATTTTCGACTGAAATACATTTCATTCTGAGAGACAGGGCAGGTAATTCACAGTTACACCACAGAGTAGCCTTACCATGGTTAAAAATCAGCTAATCTGACATTTAGAAAGTTCTGACTCTATTATGGGCTGTGGTAGATGTGTGGCCTTTACAGGGATTTCATATCTTTTCATTTCAGAAGAGTTAGATTATTACTCAAATCTAAAGCAATGAAGTAGACATTTGCAAATCCCTACTTTGGTGAAGTTTAATTTGAATGGGAAGATGGTGAATATATCCAAACGTGTGTTGCTCGACATGCTCTGGCTTCAGTGCTCACTCACAAGACCCGTGAATCACAGTCAGTTGCAAAAACTGTCTCAAGGAACCAGTTAACTTTAAATAAATAGTCTCCTTTTTAAGGGCTTCACTGAACTGAAGCCAGGAGGATTAGCTGCAAGATATTAATAAGAAGCAATATATATATTAGAATAAATATATCTTTTTCTGTACTATATAATTTTGTGAGGCATTTGTCATCAAAATGGTCTAGGGGAGAGGGCAGCACTGAATCTTGACCTGTAAATGCCATTTATTTCCACACTGATGAGGGAAAAGGCAAACAACTGAGTTTTTTCTCTTAGTGTGTGTTGGAAAAGGTCCTATTCATTATTTTTTTCATTATTTTTTATGGTACAGAGATGCTGCTTCTTACTGAGAATCATTTAAGCTTTTATAGGCACTAATTTAACACGGTAACACTAACGATACCTTTATTTCCCTGCAACTCCCATTTGCAAAACCAATTCATAAAGTAGTTCAAAAGCAATTTGTAGTGAACTCGTCTCTGTGCTAACAAGAAAGAAGCAGAGAGCTATTCCATGGAAAGACTTGCGGGACTACTGTATGCTCAGCTAGGCCATTTTCTGTCACCATTCTCAAAAAGATGTACAATAAGCCAGGTAACCTGTAATCCTCCATGTTCATCAGTTTCTGTTTTCAGTTACAAAAGGAAGATCTTTCTCTCCTGATTACCACTGTTCTCTACAAACCAAAGAGAGTGTCTGGGAATCTCTGCTAAAGAATCGTCTTTGTTATACATGAAAATTAATTTGAAATGTTGACTTTTATGGTGGCCCATTTCAGACTAGATCCGAGTCCAGACCAGATCTGAGTCCAGACCAACATACAAAAATAAGTGTATTGAAAGAACATTGTTTTAATGATTAATATACAGAACCTGAGTTTATGTTTCACTTTGCATACAATTTCCAGAATAAAAGAGAACAAAAGCTCTAATCATGCAGGGGGCCACATACCTTCTCTTTGGAGGCCAGCTACTGAATTTGATTTTTTGTTGCTCCATTTAGGAGACTTAAGGAATAGGTTACTCTCTTAGGAAGAAGTCAAATAAAACTCTGACACAAAATAGTGTCATCACATCCTAGGCTTCCCTCTGATAAGTTGTCAGAGGGTAATCCCTATAATAAATTGTTTCTATAATCCTGAGTTTTTCTCAAGAGGAATGGCTCTGTCATTGTGAGAAATGCACAACTCATACACAGCTGCATTTTAAGAAAGGCAGTACAACATAACCACATCAATATAACAGGGCTATTTAGCCCTGATCCCATTTTATAAGTTAAATGCCCATATAAAATATAGAAATACATATATATTTTCTCACCTAGATATGAAATTATTCTAACAGATCTAAAGAGACTGTAGTATTTACATTGTGGAAAAAAGGCAATGCGATTGGAGAACATTTTGTAGATCCACAAGTATCCAGAGTGTTACAGAAATTCATGATGGAAATATGGTACAGATAGGGACATATGATACAGAGAGGGAAATATGGTACATCAGGGAATGAGTACTGAAGCTGCCTTCACATATCTTGAGGCACTCTGCACATTCAAAGCACTGTCCAAGATGTTAATGCTGGTTTCCCAGTTACCATGATTCATGTTCATCTTTGTCATCATTGCCCTTCTCCCTTAGGTTCCAGAGGGACCAAAGCCACAGCCAGCAAAGTACTGATGGCAGAGGTTGGAGGCATAGTAGTTCACTGTTGGAGGACAGTAAAAAATGTGGTGGTATTCAGGAATTATCCTTAATTGGTAGAAATCGCCAGTGGAAAGCAAAAATAGAGGGCTCACCCTGATGTACAGAAGAATGTGGGTTTTGCCACCATTGAAAATACAAGGCAGCACAGAAAGCAGTGCCATGATTTCCCCTAGTAGATACTGAAGGGGAGAGTTGTAGGAATTGCTGTGTATATCTATAGAGGGTTACCCTCCAGGGTTGGAAAGTCCCGAGTACACCCAGCAAGGGGCATCTTGCCAGAGAGGTGATCTCCTTGCATCACATGCCAGAACAGCATGGCTTGCTTTTAACTTATTTCCTGCTGCATTCTGCCTGTGCTGTCTTTGTCCTTGCCTCTCAGCTGCAGTATAAAGAATAATCATTATAAACACCAACATTTCACTATTTGTTTTCTTCTTTCTACTGTTCTATTATCTGTTGCCTTTTTAAATTTCTACTCTTTCTTTCTGGTTCTTCTTCATGCACATCAAACTGTAACAGTGCAGAGGTGCTGGCAGAGGTGGCAGAACTTTTGCCGAATGTTTATGAGCAAAGAAGAAACACTCAGGTATGCCAGCGGCCACTTTAACTCATCATGAGTCCTATACTCATCAGCTGTTTTAGAAGCTTGTAGTTGACTTGCAAGGGAATCAGAGGATATCACAGAGTTGCTCTGGTACAATATGTGCAAGTCCAGAAGTATATCTGCATGTGTGCAGGAGGTGTGACATAGGGTTCGGTGGTGACTAACACGAGAGGACAATAAGAAGTAATAAATAACCTGGACTTGCCTTCAGAGAGAGTTCCGTGAATGACGTCTGTGGACATAATTGCCAAGCACCAAGAGCTGCTGTGCTTTCCTAGATGCAAATTGTAATTGCCTTTTCACCTAAAAATTTACTTAATCTTCAGTGTGGAGCATTGTGTCATCTTTTGACTATAGCGAAGGTTTAAGCACCCACTGGATGTGTGAACATAAGTGTGTCGTTGTTTTAGTCTCAGATGGAACTCCTTTTTCTCCAGTTCTCAGAATACACGGCAGAAGAAATTCAAAACTCCTAATGCTGCAGCACAAAATCCCACAGACATGTGAACAAGATTATTACTGTTTTACCTCTAAACAGGATTACAAAGAGAATTCCAAGAAAAGCAAGTAAAATTAGTGAACTTCTGAAGAGTACAAGGAACCAAAGTAACCTTCTTTGAAGTCATTGGCACTCAGATAGTTCAGTAATGCCAGGGTCTAACTGTGCCTGGCTTTTCATTTTGTATACTTCTACATTGCTCTAAGAAAATTTGCAAACAGTGTGACAGAATGGAGGATTGCCTACTCTTGAAGTGCTCCGTTATTAATGAACTCACACAGCTCTGTACTGCATTTCAGGATAGGAACAGAGGAATACCATGTGCAAGTGAAGCTGCAGGCTTGTTTGAGTAAGCAGCATGTAATTATCCAGACTGGAAGGTGGCCAATGCACTAAAGCTGACTCTCTAACACTAACCTTGCAGAATTCGGAACCCAGCGTATTTGCAAAATGTTTGCTGCAGTTCATTTTCCAAGGTTCAGCATTAGACAGGAGTATACGCTCTATTACATTCCGATGGCAGAACGTCCTCCTGCCGATTATTGTCCCACAATCTACTTTTGCTCCCTAAGTCTAAACATGATACTTTTAATTTTTCTCTTAGGGAAATGGAAGAATGAGAACAATAGCTTATTCCTTCCTTTCCAACAGCCTGGATACATTTAAGTGGCGGCAGAAGATTATTCCCCAGAGTCTTCTCTGAGATTCAGACAACACAAGTCTTAAAGTGGTGAGAGTCATGCACGTCAGGATGAAGGTCATGCATGTCAGCATGAGGGTCGTGCGTATTATGAGCACTTCACAAAGATACTCTGTACTGTGTCCCAGGGAGTATGAGATATCTTTGAAATCAGAACCATTAGCAAGCTTGCCAAACTTTGCTTACTTTTAATTTATCTAGTAAGCTGCTGTCAAAAGCAATGTTCTCTCTTTCCTCATTCCTCGTACAATATCAAATGACTAAAGAAGGAAGCTCAACAAGTCACCACATGGAATAACTAGGAGGGAGAGGCTATTCAGTTTGTGCTGGGGTGGGAGCAGGAGCCAGTGCAACTGTGGGGTTTGTTTTGGAATGATTTGAAATGGGCGGGAGGTTCAGAGATTTGTTGAGGCAAAGGTTGATACCTGCAAGGAAGAGGCTATATAGGTTTGTTGGCAGAAGTCAGTTTACAGGAAGAGAATCTTTCATGAAGCATGACTTACAAATTCTGCCACCCGGGATTCAGGCAGGGATGCCTAGTTCAATGGAAATATCATGCTTCCAGATATTGCATCAGCTTTTGGAGCTGGAATCAAACAATGGGTCTTTTAATAATCCAAAAATTTCAATTGTGACCTAGTTTGTTATTTACCTTTGCATTTTCCCATAATGGCAAGGCTTTGGGCCTGGATGATTACATTTTCCAGAGAGAGAAAAGAGTTTTTAATCTTATGTATGTGGGAGGGAAGAGTAAACCTGTTGGCTGGCTCTGAGCCAGAGAAGTCAGAACCTAAATAGAAAGTAAAGTTGAAAACACCCAGATGTAACAATAGAGAGGAACACGGACCACATCGTTCTTCCAAGCACATTTTCACAGCAGGTAGAGCAGAGTAATGCCTCATGACTTAAATCTGTAGCATGGAATGACTGCTTGTTTTGTTGTTTGTACTTAGCTAACTCTGCTGAATGGACACTTCATGATTTTGTGTTAGGCAAAGAGTAATGCCTCTTTTTTTTTTTTTAAATATATTTGGCTCCTCAGAATAGTACAGGGTTTTTTACATTAAGATTTTTCCAGGGCATTATCACAAAGTTGTGTTTTGGACACTTTTTCATGCACCACTGAATTTGTTGACATCTTTACTGAGCTCAGCCAAACAATGGAATAATTTTGTATTTCGTAAATACAATTGAGGAGGCTCAGTAGACAATGCCAGACCATTTTTGAAGACTAACTGTCCCAGAGCCGTCTTCAGGCGATGATTTAACAAACTTCTCCATCATGGAGATTTTTGTCTTGCCTTATTTAACAGTGTCAGCATTGATTTCAAGACAAATATATTGAAAACCAATGTTTTTTAACATCATTACTTCTACTGTAGGACCTGCTGGGGATAATCTTTTTAGCAGGATCTTTTGCGGTAGGAAAAAGGACAATGGTTTTAAACTAAAAGACGGTAGATTTAGACCAGATATAAGGAAGAAATCTTTTACAATGAGGGTGGTGAAAGACAGGAACAGGTCGCCCAGAAAAGTGGTAGAAGCTCCATTCCTGGAAACTTTCAGGATCAGGTTGCACAGGGCTCTGAGCTACCTGATCTAGTTGAATATGTCTCTGCAAACTATAAGGAGTTGGCCTAGATGTCCTTTAAATGTCCCTTCCATCCCAAAATATTCTACGATTCTAAGCATTCCTATTCCAGCGTTTCTACCGCCAAAGTGTTTTTGTACTATCATGTCTTTCTTCTGTGGCTAAGGCCTTTTTGAACAAGCTTGAATTAAATGTTCAACTGACATTCTCAGTGACAGGAGGTGCTCGTTTTTTATGCATCTCCACACTCCATCTTTCTTCTGTTCACCTCTACATTGTTTCTCTATTAAACTGTTTGGAAAACTGTAAGAGAAGGAAGCGATACTCCTGTAAGCATAATTTGACCAAAATGGCTAGAGATTTCTACTAAAGACATAATTGTAATAACATAATTATGTGAACATAAGTGAACAACTGCTTAGCATTAGCAGATGTAGCAGCTTGTTAGTTCATTGATCCCATCACTGTTAAAACTAGAATTTATCGGTTTGGTTTTTTTTTTTTTAATCTTACACATAATGTTTCTACATTTGACTTTATGAGCTTCTCTATGGATAGATAAACATACTCATAGTATATTCCTGACACCTAAAGTCTCTATTAGGAATTAGCTTTTGAGGCATACGTGTTCAATTTTCTAACACGTCCACAGGATTTGAAAGGCTGTTGTTTTTGAAAACCATTTTTCTGTCTTATCCAACTCCAAAAAGCACTTATAAATTCTAATATAACTCCATAGAATTTAATTTCATGTTAATATACTATATTAACTGTAATATTAATATTACATAAAATATTATGCATTTATATTCTGATCAAAACGGACACTATTCAAATAACAATTGAGACATTATTTCAAAGAGTCATTAGAGAACCATAAAATAAAACAGATGGCAAGGTCTAAACAAAATGAATGGTAATCAAAATGGTATTAAGTACTTTGCAAATAGGACAATAGTTTTGATTAACAGCAAGAATTACAGAGATAATGGGAAGGTCTACAGAGCTCTGAAATATTTTTTGGTGATGCAGTCTGAAATAATCTACTGTGACAGAAACAGATCTCACACCCTTTAGTCAGATCAGCTTTCTACATTGACTTCAGCTGGTGTGTTTTCCTGTATGGAGAGCACAGGTCATGATGAAAAATAGAATATGAAATCTCAAAGCTTATTGAAGATTACTTTTCACTATTTCCCTTTTACTGGTTCTGGCAGTAGCAGTTAATAACAGTAGCATAATATAGGAGACTTGTGCTTGCTTAGCAGCTAGTAAGAATCTCTGAAAAGAGATAAAAGGATTTTGTAGGCTATTGCAGTGAAAAGCAAAGGTTAAAAGATGGTTAATTTGATGATAATACACTGAACGTTACAAAGCATAGTGCTGTATATAATTTTATTTTATGAAATAGAGTTTTTCTTCATGTAACCCACCATCTATTTGTTAAGTCTATTTAAATTATATTTCTAAAGGGCTTTTAAAATTTCCTATGAAGCAAAGTGACCTCCTTAGTAGTAAGGAACATATGGGCAGCGTGACACAGTTCCTCAGACGTCAGAATGGGCTTTGCTTACCAGGGTGGATCTCAGCTATGTCTGAGTATGAAGTGGAACAATTACATGCTGCGAACATATTGTACGGGCAGATTTGCTAATTTAGTCATCAAAATTATGAGCAAAATATTTACAGTTAAGGTCAGAAGCGTGAACCAAATGAACTTCTGCTGAATTAACTTTCAAAAGTACAGGGTAGGATGACAGTGTTTGAGTTCTCAAGGTCAAAATACAAGCCTTACATCCGAAATGTTGTGCCTTTCTCTTGTTTACCTCATAATAAAAAATGAACTATAACCTCTCCTTTTATGTTTTCCCTCCTTCCCTTTACACAAGAGCAATGGGAATTATAACCCGAACTAAACTATATGAAGAAAATAATGTAAACTTAATCCTTTAACTACAGCTGTTGAACTCACGAGTTCCATGGGACTAGTGAGATCCAGCAGAATAAAGAATTTGTCTCAGGGGATTTAACTCAAAGGGTCTAAGAAGGTCTGATCCAGCTCCCAGAGAAAGCAATGTGAACTTTTCCAGAGAAAATTGGATCAGATCCAACCGTCAGCAAATTCTGAGTTAAAGCTGAAATATATCCTGTTCAGTCTTACGTACTATTTCAGCTCCCTCTCCAGTCGAAAACTACCAAAGTAAATGAAAAATTACAGAGCAAAGCTTGGCTTAATATTGCTTGATCTGTGTTTTCCCATAGCTACTCCTGCATATTCTATTATCCCAAAAGACTAAAAATTAAACAAATAAAGCTCACTGTACACATAGTGGTTTTTTATAAATACAAGCCAGTTCCTAATGAGGGCAATATAGATAAAGGGAAATACATCTGCATTTTAAAATCTGGTCTTAATATGAAAATATTTTTATTGAAAAAAATACTATTCTAAACTGAAATGAAAATTGTCAGATTGCTAAAATTCATTCCCCAATTTTTATGGATGTTGATTTTAAAGGAACTCGTTGGACATCAGTGTTTTTTAAATACAAACATCTGGCAAAGAACTTTAGTACCTTTTTATTTACATAATTTCAGTTACCTCAAAAGAAGAAAGCTGATAGTATATAAAAGCTATAGCAATAAACCTGAAAAAGATGACAGCGTTAGTTCTATACTGCGGGTGTGCAATTCCTCCCCCTCAACAACACAAACATTTTCCTGTATGCTTTCTGTACTAACAATACATATGACCTGTCCTTCAAATATCTTTTTAAAAGAAATATTAGTACGAGTAAGTCAGTATGTTGTAGATGGACCTTGGCAGAACAAAAGTATCTTGCTTAAAAAAGTACCTGCCCTGGAGCATTTAACAAGAATGTCAAGCCCTGAACTAGGTCAGCTTTGTAATCCTGAGCAGCCTGAGCACGGCAAGAGCACTGTAAACAATGTGCTAAATTTCTCTCTGCACTTATCATCCTCATGTTTGCTGTATGTCTCTTGGTCTATTTTTATAATTTTTTTGTTGCTAATGTTTGGAACCCAAAGCTTTTTCTCATGGACACTGACAAGCGAGAATGAGCTTGTTGGCACATATGTCCATTCTGGCCACAACTGGCAAGAGTTGTGGGAGGGCAGTTCTCTGGGTCACAGCCAGCAAAGTTCATCCTTGTCCAGAAAGCCATATCTCTTGCATTCCTAGAATAACTTCACCCCAAACCTCAGGATTCCTTACAGGTTTTCTTCTTTAACAGTGAATGTTATTTACTTTAAAATGATCCAGAGGAGTATGAATGCTTTAAGAGGCTCTGCACACTCTCTGGTGGTGGAGGTGGCTGTTGGGTGACAGCAGCTGGGAGCCTGGTGAATGGCTGATCACAGCATAAGAAGCAATTGCTGGGACCTTAACAGGGACTGATAGAAGACATATTTCCTTCCTTTTCCTTCCATGACATATTTCTATTCTGGACAATGGTATATGTCCATTTTCCTGGGACTAAGTCACTAAGGAACAATTAAAAATGTTCCAGTTTTGTCAGGCTGTATATGGCAATCTTGGCCAGATGTTTAAGCAGGACTCAGATCCGGCATTGCAAATGTCAATTAATTTATAAAGGAAAAGTAATGTCCAGATGCAACCAAACTTTTACAGGCCATTGCAATATTGTGCTCTATAATTTTGCTGTCCCAAGTGTGTTTTCATTTGCTATCAATAATTGACATATTGTCTATGAAACAGGAACAGCTTGCCCAGAGAAGCTGTGGATACCCCCTCCCTAGAGGTGTTCAAGGCCAGGCTGGATGGGGCTTTAGGCAACCTGGTCTAGTGGAAGGTGTCCCTGCCCATGGCTTGGAACTAGGTGATCTTTAAAGTCCTTTCCAACCTTGACATTCTATGATTCTATGACCGCAGCACACCTGTTAATGACATTGCTAAAAAAAAATAAAGTGGCAATAAGCTTGAAAGTAAACACTGCTATTATTTAACGAGCAACCTCCCATTACGCCCATTACTAATCTCCTTAGTGCTTAGTTTAATTATGTCACTGGAATGCATACTTAACATTACCCGTAACAGTTAATGAGCTGATTCTTCCACAGTCACCTGCTCCTATTAACCAGTAATCTAATCAGGCTGCTACGTTTCAAGGAATAACCAATAAAGAAGGCAGGAGGTAGTCGTGAACTCTGCAGCCCTACTTCGACACTCATTAATATCAGACTTGTGAATTTGTATACCACCTGCCAGTAAAAATTTAATTTAGATCAGGCATAAATCCATAATCACATTTTTGTCAAAATTACTAGAGCAAACAACACGGTGTTTTGTCACCTTTTTGTTGGCACAGGAATAAATAGTACTAATCAGGCATGAGGCCTGATAGAATGAAATTAACCTCTTACTTTTTTTGTGTGCAATTGTTTTAAATCACACTTGATCTGGGACAATGAATGTATTCCTGCTCTACTCTTAACGCATGTGGCCATGCCATTTTTCTCCCCAAAGACCACAAAGGTAACTGTTGCCCTAAAAGTTATGAGATTAAATTGGCCAGGTTTAGTTAGCAAGGACAGAGAAGGAACTGGGAGGGATGTTTTGTGCCTTGCTGTGTTTACACTGCTGCATATGACAGCATGGGAAGACGTCAAAATAATCCAAGTGGAAACCCCAAACCAGTGTAGTGAATTTTGCTCAGTAAACCTAGCCAATGCATTTCTCTGATGTGTGGGTGGTAGCAAGGCAACAAAGTGGTGTCTGTAGCAGCTTAGCAGCCTGAGGGTGTGATTGTGATGTGGGATGTTTTCAGTTCTGTGTCAGTGAATGGCAGTGCATCAGTCACAAAGGTCTCCATCAGAAAATACAACCAATGGCCAGGAAAAGACATCCCAAGTACGGTGTGGAGAAACTGGCTACCTTCTCATGTAAAGAATTTTCACATAGATGTTCCTCAACCCAAACTTGTGTCATTTGTAGGGACTCCGGCCTTTACAGGTAGGCAGGGTCTACAGTTGCATATTCAGTAACTGCACATACTGGGAACGCAGATACATTTAGATTGTGAATTGTAGATTTCCATCTAAGAAACAGGCAGAGAATGACCTAAAACCTGCAGGCTGTGCATTCCTAGATTTTTTTCAAGTCACTAAAATTAGGGGCAAAGTTGAGAAGACACAATAAGCTGTCAAACCTGTTCTTAGAAGGAGCAGTGTTTCCTCATTTCTGTTTTCTTTATGCAGTTCACTAGAAAGCTGTCTGTAATGGATGTACAATACATGGTACTAATATCCCCTCGAACAACTTTCAGAAGGCAGATTGCTGTCAGCTATTATATAGTAACTTCTTTGTATATATGTATATATGTATATATGTATGTTGGGATATTTCAAGAAGTTATTTGTCGTTCCTCATATTGACTGTTATTCAAACTGTAGTTTATTCTTGACAACATATTGCAGTTTGGACTAGTTTATTTCCTGATGTGACATTCCTGTCACTCAGTGGCTGCCCAGAAGAAATAAAATATACTCAAGTGCAAACAGACACTGGAAATGAAACAGAGTGCCAGAGAAAAAGAAAAGCACAGATGAGGAACGCAATTTTCGATGAAATCTTCCACCAAGCTGTGTATTTTTGAGAGATTTTGGATTTTCTTTTTTAAATGTGAGAAGCGATGAAAGACTCTTCCTTTTAAATAAAAGAAAGCCTATTCTTTTTTATTTTAAGGTTGCTTTTATACCCAAAAGAAAGATTTCATTACAATTCCAAGATCTGCTGCTACCTATTTTCTCCTTATACAAGTGGAGAAACACAGATTTAGAACATCTGCTAAAAAAATAGGCTAGAGAGTGGGCAAAGGTGAACCTCATGAAGTTTAATAAGGAC
>NW_009710436.1:15680-22733 GCF_000703405.1 Apaloderma vittatum | reverse complement strand
TGGAATAGCCTGCCCAGGGAGGTGGTTGAGTTGCCTTCGCTGGAAGTGTTTAAGAGATGGGTGGGTGTTGTGCTGAGGGACATGGGTTAGTGGTGCTGACAGGGCTGGGACAAAGCTTGGACTAAAGGATCTTGAAGGTCTCTTCCAGCTGAAACTGTTGTGTGATTCTATGATCGTTCTGCGCCTGCAGCTGAGCAGGATGGTGGCAGCCCCACAGCCGGTGGGCATGGAGCCTGGTAGGCTTTATTGACCCCCAGCCCACAACAGCGGGGAAAGCACCGAGTTTTCCTTCCAAAGGGCTGCACAGTGGCAAATGGTGGTGTTGTGACGGTAACAAGACCCTGAGGCTGCTGTCAGGAGGAGCAGGTAGAGATTCCAGGCCAGAGGAAAGGCACACTGCGCCCTATGTCATCCTTCCTGTGTGACAGAGGATATATTTTTGGTTTTTTTCTTCTCCAGACATACAGCACTTGCCAAGCAGTGACATAAGTATCAGTGAGATGGGAGGTGAGGGACCAAGAGGAGTGAGAACAGAAGATGTGGGGATGTAGCGTGAGTCAGGCTGGGATGATACGGGCAGTGGTCACAGCACGGTGTCAGGGTGGGGAGCGAGTGCTGGTTCCGTCTGGTGCACAGAGGATTTGGGAAGCGCTCCCTCAGAAGATTCTGTGTGCGTACAGCCCACTTAGGCACCACTCTCCGAATGGGGCCCAGGTTTGAGTCATTATGAGTAATAGCAATGTTCTAAACAGAGAAAAGAATACTAATGTTCTTAAAAATACAGATAGGTCTGCATTTGGCTCAACAGTACAAGGCCAGTAATTTTCCGCAGCGTACTGCCAAATAACCAAATGTGACATTCAAGTAGCTCGTGTGTAGGTGTTCCTCAGGAGAAAATACAGCTTTGACAAGAACTGTTTTCCAAAAGAGAAGACTAAAGGTTGGGTATCTAAATACACTTTTACAAAATATAAGTAAACAGCTGCATTTCTAGAAAAGCCAAGCTTCCCTTGAGGCTCCACAGGTGGTGCTGACAGCCAACACTTCTGAAAAATCTAGCTGCTTATTTGCAGCCTAAAGCACTTTTGAGAATAGTGTCCCACGTCGCTAATAGCGCTCATAATAAAGGGTGACATTGCTGTATTAAAAGCCATCTCTAAGTAATGACAGGTTGCAGGCTTTCCAGGTGACATGAGAAACTGCATGGGTTAGAAGCACTGTGCATGGAAAAGTTTCTACTTCTGGTAGAACAACATGAGTGCTGGGAACCATCATTTTCTGAGTAACCCACGCACGGCTCACTGAGGGACAGCTGTTGCTAAGTGCTCCTTCAAAGCCACAGAAGGAACCAGTGCTAGAAACTGGAATTAGGACTAGGCAGTGCCTGCCCACAGCCTCATGTAACTGGATCACCTACAGTTTACACATAGCTGATTTTTAATTAATAGTGAAGATGAGGGAAGAATTAAGACCAGTAAATTAATCTCAGCATAATCTGTAATGACTATTTTTCTGTCCTTCTGAATACCATTTCTTATTCATCATTATATGCAGCCTTACAAAGAAATCTGCTTCCCAAAAAGCGCAGGGGTTTTTCAATTCCCTTTTCTGTCAGGACTGTAGGTGTTGACAGGAAATTCCAGCTGTAAGTAGAATTTTATCTGTAATAATATTATTTGGGGACAAAATCGGGCCTGAAGTCTAAGATGAATATTGTGACAAGGGTTTCATTTAAGGGGGCACAGTATCTCTTGTTGCTACTCTTGCCATGGCCAGGTGCAGTTTGTAACTTTTTCCCAGATAATGTTTGTACTAAGAAGGTGTAATAATGGCATGCCCATGTGAAAGGAGTCCCATGCACATGAATTGCCAGGCATGGACATTGGAATAAACTCATTGACATCAATGCAAATATCACACTCTTTAGAAGAATTGTGAGCCCCAGAAAACAATTGCAAGCAGAGCACTCCTTTTGCTGCAGCGCAGGTTCACCCTGTCGTCCTTCCACCTAGAAAACCCTCCCAACGAGACAGCGAGCACAGCAAAATTGGGCTTCTCTGTTTTGAAATTATTACCATGGTAACCTGAAAACCTTTATACTTCATAAATTCTGCATCTCTCTGGAGCAGCTGAAACTTTGACTAAGACCACTTCGCTGCATTGGGAGCGTAGAACCAGCTCGCACAGTTTAAAGATGACATAGAGGAAATTTCAGGGAGACTGAGGAACTGTTGGACCCCAGACCAGTCACCTCATTTAGTAAAATGATCTCCCTTTAGTCTCCGATGTCTTTCCAAGAAAGCCTGACAGCCACGCCTGTTCAGCAAAGAACCCCCAAAAAACAACGGTATTGTTCCTTCTAAAATACACCATAAAAAATATTTTTATTAAAGCACATGGAATGAGGCTGCACATGAAAAAGCCCACCTAATAATTACTTGGAGTGCTGCTAAGGGTTTAAACTCTCTCAGCATGATTAAAATCAGCACCTAAAGACTTTGCTTATGTGTTGGAGGTGAGCTGTGGTACAGAAATAATAATCCAGATGACCTTCCAAGCTGCTGCTTGTCATGAATTATTTTCTTTTGCCTTGGGGAAATTTCTAAATTTATATATATATATACACACACACACATATGCATGCAAATAAGCAAACCTTTCAGCTGCAGTGTAGCGACGGTTACATCACTGCCCCTTCCCAAGTGTACGGCACAGCATCGTCCTGGGCACAGCTGCTGAGAAAACCCCAGGAAGTACTCGGGTTTGAAATTAAAGAGCTCTTTTTAATATTTGGCCATGATAAATTTGACTGAGAGTACATGTATTTCATCAGGCGTCTGTGAGTCAGGCATGTGAGTCACAAAAGGAGCTGCTGAAGGCGGCCGGCGAGGCCTGTCCTGACAGTTCCCGTGCGTGCGTGCGTGCGTGCAGAACTCCCATTAATTCCTCTGGGGAGATTTAATTAGTGCGAGGACGGGACAGAGGGTGTGCGCACTGTCCCAGCTGCCCGTGGCCTGACCAGGAGCACCTGCTTTGTTGCTCCTGGTTCGAGTCCTCCTCTCGCAAACGCACCTCTGTGTTGTAAATCCCACGGACGTCGGCGGCACCAGGGAGCCAGGTGCGATTCAGTGCGAGCGTGGAGAGGAGAACCCACTCCAAGTAATTAACAATAACATATAATTGCTACTAATTCAGTTTTACACAAATTACGCAGTATTATTAAATTAAGCAAACCATGTTCTTGCATCTGAGCATTAGCACCGTAACTCATTTTCGTTCCATTTCTTTAAAATAGCGCTTGTAATTAGTCCTCTTTGCTTTCCAAACTGATCACATGTAACGTTTTGTTTTTAACAAAACACCCACCAAAAAGTGTTCGAGTTCTCTAATTGCAAAGATTTGCTTCACGTGGCTGCGCAACTTCTTTCTGCTCTGGCTGTTATTTAGGAACAGCCAACTGGAGCCTAACAAAATCATATCGAAAAATAAAAAGATTAAAGTTGCTCCCCAGCTGGGTGGGAGACGTCGCATGCCAAGTTTCAGCTCATGGGAGCTGTCGCTCTCCTGCCCTGTGTGTGGGTCCTCGGCGTGCCCGGCCGGCCCCATGCCCCGATGGCCCCATTCCCCTCCCACCCGGCTGGCCAGGGAGCTTTTTTTGGCCTCTGCTTCTGTCATCTGGCATTTAGATGTAACGAGAGCTCTCGTTGCTAACATTTATAGCAGCAAAATATTTAAGTTCCAGGGCTTGTAACACATGTTATTAATGTCCCGTTGCCAAGCCCAGCTGAAGGCTCTCCAAATGCTTCTCGGTGCTCACTTTGGGACAGGGAGAGCCCCTTGGTGCTCCCCAGGGTCACGCCTGGTCGCGAGGGACCGCGGTGGCTGCTTCTCCTTGAGTGTCAGGGTGCGTACATCAGTGCTCCCACCGCTCCCCCTGCAGCTTTGCCGCCAGAAGAAGCCTAAAGCAACATCAAACGATACTAAAGAGTCTCTTCTTCCTGCTCCTGTTTTGTATTTTGTGACGATAACCTCCAAGCTTTGAGGCTAGTTTTGCCCCCCCTTGCCATGGGCAAGAGACCAGCGTGGCCCCCGGCATCACCCACCAGCCCATCCCAGCGGTGCGCTGGGGTTGTCACAAAGCCACGTGTCCTGGACACCTCAGGGGTTGTGAAGAGTAGTAAGAAGAGAGGCTTCTGATCCTTACAGTCACAGCAAGGAGCTTGAGTTCTAAACCCCAAAGGCTCAGTCAGGGAAAAAATCCCCCAACCCATATGTTTTTAAGCCTCCAGACTTTTGAGCCAGTCTCCAGATCTGTCTGCTTGTGGTCGAAACCCTGGGGTCACATCAAGCAAGTCCTTGCCTCCACAGGAGCAAAGCAGGCGGCCAGCAGCGGTCCTGGGCATTAGCATCCTCTTCTCCCGTGCATCTTCTACAGAACTCCTCACCTCACTGTGGGCTGAGGAATCCCCTAAAGGTCTCGTCGCCTGCACTACCCCTGAGAGACCCAGTCTGTGACAGATTTCTTCAGCCTTCTGCTTGGAGGTCATGGCCAGGCTCTGTGCTGGAAAACCACAGCAAGTATTTCAGAGCAGCTCTTGACACATGCTCTTCTGTTTGCAGAGTAGACACAGGGAACAGACGTGGACCACAGTCACCAAATTTAGACCTAGGAGTGCAGGGAAGTCTTGGATGTGAGGGCATCTGCCAAACCTCCAAAGCGCGGGGCATGACATCAGAGCAGTGAGGGACAGGTCCTCAGCAGCTCCTCGGAGGCAAAGGCTAAAAGGGGTGGCAGCCTCAGTGTGAAGAGAGTTCTCGTAAATCAATTCTCATAAAGCTAGGAACCAAATTTTTTTCCTCTCCAACAGCTGATTAAGTAGCTGGTGAAGGGAAGACGTGTAATTCATCATCTGACTCAGGACGAGGAACCAAAGTCTACTGTGATGCTTCTGAACAGCTGGAAAGGGAAGAGGGAGAATGTCTGGTAATGTGGGACGTGACAGAAATAACCCGGCAATATATATCAGAGGGCAGACGGCCCAACGCGGTTAAGGGCGACGTGTGCTGTGAGATACCATTATATTTTAAATAAATCACTCCGGAAGGTCCTTCAGATCTTCTGTGACTGGAAGGTTCTTCAGATCTTCTGTGACTTAGGTCCTTCTCTCTTGGATGAGCCTAAAGTGGCCCGACTGGCCACTCACCTGCCGGTTAGGTCAGTCAGTTGAGCGTGGATCTAACAACACCAAGGTCGAGGGTTCGATTCCCGTTCGGTCCCCATATGTTGCCTGATCTAGTCGAGAGGTGGCATCCCTGGTGGCAGTGAGGCTGGATTAAAATGATCTCTGGGGTCCCTTCTAGCCTAGGCCATTCTATGATTCCATGATTCTATGAATTGTCGTGTGCGTGGTGAGACATGGCTCTATCACACCATGGCCCCGGCCAAAGTGCCACTGCTTAGTTCATCCCCAGAGAGGGCTTGGGTGAGCTGGGGGACACGGGGAGCAGCTACAGATGTCGTGTAACATCTCCTCCCTGGGGCAGCTGCTTTCAGCAGATAGGGGTGCCAGGAATTGATAAACGAAGCCAGGTCATTGCTGTAAAAAAGATGCTTTGCTCTACTGGCCTTAACATGTTTTGTTTGTTTTAGACTTCTTTTTGCAAATCGATAAGGAAAAGTTACAGATTTGGTGATAATCTGAGACACACCTGAATGACAGAATTGCAACTGCTGGCCAAATAGGGCACATGCTGTCTTAAATTAGCAAAGTGAGAGGTGTACGAAAACAAAGAACAGCTACACGGAAAATATACTAAAGGCACACTTGACTCTTGCCACAGTATAACCCTGCGTAGCTGGATATTTGGGAATTAGAGGAGTTAACAGCTCATATATAAGTTGTCCTGCAGTTGTGAGTGCTGAAATCAGGCTCCTCTGTGGATCAACTGGTAGGCTGTCTGCCCTGGCATGTGTAAATAATTTGCTTTTGCCTCATTATCTGGGATGAGACATGAGCCAGCAGAGTTGTACCAGGCGTAGGGCAAGCGGTGGGGGACCTTAAATCCAGGGACAGGGCTGGCGTGCACCTCCTTTGCTGAGGTTTTCAGAATGAGCCTCTTCCACCCATGTGCCTTAGTTTTGCTACCTCTGACTTGTGTCTCTGTTCTGCAGCACCGAGTGACCCTCAAAATGCTATCATTGATGCCAAGGTGGCTTGGGCTGTCTGCGAAAGACCCTTTGTTATATTTACAGGGCTCGAGGGTCTCACTTATGGTGTCAGCGTGGCCAGGGTGACCTACACCTTCTGTCAATTTTCAAATTTTTTCATAAAGGCTTGGGATGCACAGCTCAGAGCCAACCACTAGTGCTGTCTTAAAGGCTGCTATTTTTATCACCTTGATAAAATAATTACTGCTAGAGCTGAAGGAATGTAAATATTTATTAGAGGGACACTGCACAGATGTGGAAATGCACAGCCAGCTCGGGCGAGGACCTGCCTGGCTGGCGGGTCTCTGGTTAGCACAGAAATAACTACACTGGGAGCTGGGTTTGGTTTTACGGGAGGAGTTTGAGATGTCTGCAGCACAAACAACATGAGGCTTTCAGAGCAGCAAAGGCACCTTAGCACAGAGAGACCTGAGGTCGTTCAAGTGAGCCTCATGGCGACTGCCCGTAATTAATAAGTGGGGCAGACGAAGCACGGGGTGATAAGACAGATAAGCGGTGCTCCAGTCTGGGCTCTGCCAAAGCCCTGAGTCGCCCAGCCAGACGCACAGGCTGGGGAGAGGGACCCGGAGTCCTCCCTCCGGCTCCTCTGCACTGCTCCTCCCTCCTGGCAGCGCTGGGAAAGGCAGGAACATCGAGCCTTTGGTCCTCAGGGTCTGTCCCGGTTTGGTCAGTCTGCTTCATGGTGAGCTGCACAGCGCCGGCATGGAGAGCCTAAGAATAAACCGAACGGCACCACCTGCCGCACTCTCACACCATGGTTCCTCAGGTGGTTCTTGGATTGGCTACGGCATGTTTGTTCTGCCCACGCTCTTCGGCCCTTTCCC
>NW_009710436.1:7213-15590 GCF_000703405.1 Apaloderma vittatum | reverse complement strand
GGGTCCCCCTTCCCCCTAGGACGCCTGCCAACCAGAATCACAGAATGTCAGGGGTTGGAAGGGACCTCAAAAGATCATCTAGTCCAGCCCCCTCGCCAGAGCAGGATTACCTGCAAACGTCCCTGTGTGCCCACAGACACCAGACACGTGAGGACATTTGTGCCCCTGATGTGTGCTGCAGACCCCGGACACATGAGGACACGCGTGCCACAGAGGCCCTGGCAGGAGCACACGGTGCTGCAGCCGCCGTCTGCGCCAGGCTGTGCCGAGCGTGGGCTCGTGGGCCATGAGGCAGGTCTGGGCTCATCGCCACAAGTCTGAGCAAGCCGGTCTGCACAGAAGTGGTCCTGCTCCATGCCTGCAGCCAGTCAGCGCCGAGAGCCGCCGTGGGGCTGGGGGCAGTTAAGGCAGCAATGCCTGGTGCAGGGCGCCACAGTTTCAGTCACCGCTGTGGGTGTCCCCATCTCGCGCCTCTTGTCACCTGGCTCTCAGGTTGCTGCCATCGTGGATGTGACGTGGCAGCTTTGAGCAGAAGTGCCTGGGACTGGCCCCTCGAGGAGAGCCGGTGGAGGCAGGAGTGGGACAGGCGTGTGCTCATGAGGGAAGGGACACACCGACTCATGGAGAAACGGGGCACAAAACCTAAAAACGCAAACTGCTCTCTCATCGTTGTCTCTGTGAAAGTGGTTCTGTTCTGCCGTGCATTTTTAACTAGCTGACATGGTCTGATAAATAGCTGGCTGCTTTTCAGTGACAAGTGAATTGTTTATCAAAAATGTGACGAAGAAAAAGAAATACCAACAGACAAGAAATCCTCTTGGTGCCTACTGCACGAATAAATGTTTCCACACAAGGTGGCACCTCTCTCCTTCCCTTCCAGCCTCACCAGGGAGAAGCCAAAAGGCACTGGAAAACGTTCTCTGAGAATTAACTTCCAGCAAATAGGATGCATAATTCATCATTAACTCACTCACTAGCAACTCTTTTTTTCCTAGGCACTAACAACGAGGACCAGAAGTGACCTTTGCCATGCCCAGCGCTGGTGTGAGCCCAGAGCAATGGGCAGGACAGAGAACGGTGACAGCCGTGGGGCTAGCTCTGGGTGTCCTGGCTTTGGGACGGGCAGATCTCCCTTCGGAGCCTCCTGAGGTACAAGGACAGTGCCAGAGCCAGAGGTGAGCCCTGCCCAGCCCCCCCGGCTGCCCTGGGGACACTCCGGCCCCCCCACGGCATGTCCTGCTGCAGATGGGCAAAGAGGTTTATGGACTCTGAGCAGATCTGCCCTGCACTTTGTCTGATGAGGCTTAATGTTTTATGCCTATAATTTTAAATCACAATTAAGGTATTTTTGGAATATTTTTTCATACAGGGTGCAGACCAGTTATAGCTCTGCTGACGTATGATGTGCTTTTGCACTCAAATGCAAGATGCTGAAGAGACCTGACTTCCACTGCAGGCTTTTGCTTTTGATCCTGACCTTTCCACACAAAGAAAACACAAAATATTATTCTATATTCTAAATACGATGCAGCTAGAAATAGCCTCTTGCATCAAGAAGTGAGAAGGTAACACCGCTGTGGCCTGGCCAAGGTGCGGGGCTGCGCTGGGCGAGGTGCTCACTGGGGACGGCAGCTCCGTCAGCCCGATGTGCTTATGCTTGTCTCCGGGACCATCCACAAGCTGGTCCCATGGCTGTGAAACTCCAGGAGTTAGTGTTCTGCAGAATCTGACTGGGTTGGCAGGCTCCAGAGAACAGCAGAGCTATGAAGGAATTACAAAGCCAGTGTCATGTTTTCTGTAAGAAATCGAGGATCCTGGATTACATGGCTTTGGCAAGGGGGCTCTGTTTAGAGACAGGTGCTGCCTGCTTCAGCCTCCCCTCCAAGTGCAACGAGCCCAGCACCGGAGCCAACCTCGGCCCTGGCTCAGACCTGTCTCCAGCAGAGCCACCCTGGGCAGCACTGGGCAAAGCACCCATGGCCCCATCCGGGACACAGCCCCAGGCACCCAAAACCCGGGCAACCACAGCCCCGGGCACCCAAAATCCGAGTGTCCAAAACTCAGGCACCTAGAGCCCCCCTGAATGGGCAAACTCTCTGCGCAGAGCCTCGGGCATGCTGCCACGCAGAGCTGCTGGCAGATCCCCTGCTCCGGTCGCGGGGCACAAAATGCCGCTCTTGCCAGCAGTGACGGTTCATGTCTGTCCTGATGCAGAGTGGAAGTTAAAGTTCCGTTATTTCTCCTAAAACAGAACTGCACTGGGAGTGTTTAGAGCCCATGGCAATTGTCACCATGAGCGCTCCGTGCTCACCCTTGCTCACCCCCTCAACTTTTCAGGGGCAGCATCACTCGTGCTTCACCACTTGGGCACAGAAGGCTGAGAAAGGCTCATTTCAGATCTACGGCGAGTGGCAGGGCGTTACTGCACGGGAAGTGCACATCCTTCTGCTGAATCAGTTCAGATTTAAACCTAAATGAGGGCTGGTTCTGGATCTGAGAAGTAATTTATCTAAATTCCTGCCTCACGAGATGTAGCCACCATTAAACGTCCCATTTCAAAATCATCAGAAAAATCACACCCGTACTTACCAAATGCTGCTGCTGCTGCCATAGAGTCAATTTTCGTGTTCCTGAGTTGCAGGAAACAGAAGTCTTGTGCTGCAAATGGATTTGAATACAGCATGAAGAAATTCACAAAAGAGCAAATTTCTGCAGCAAAAATTCTCTTTTTTCTCCCACGCATGGCAGCCTGTGGAGGTACTGAGCTTCTGTGGTGGCTCATGCATATTTGACTAACACATGTATTTGCAGAACAGCTGGAATGATGGCATTAAATCGAATTGCTGAAATATTTAAATATTTCTGGCCATCCTAAGCTGCCCCTGCCCGCCCTCTGGCTTATGGCTGCAGCGCAGGGAGGGCAACAAAAATAACTGCTGGGGTCCCTGCCTGGAAAGCTTGCAACTGGCTTTTATCACACCGAACTGGAAGAAAGTGTAGCAAACTGGTGACCACATCACAAGCAGGCTGAGAAAGAGTCAAAGTCACAGAGCTCTCAGCTCTGCGATTATGAAAATATACAACATTCTATTTCTTGAAGTTGCACAGGGCAAATTGTTAACCCACTTCTTTCTGCCCTGCCTTCATGTGCCCTTAATCTAGTTTTCTAATGAATTTCTAGTTCACATGGCTAAGTACCACATCTGTTTAAAATGCTTAATTTAATAAAAATAGTTTCAAGAACTTCTAGTCCCCTGTCTGCTACAAGAACAGAGCAACAGAGAGGTTTTCTGTATCTTGGGCTAGAAAAGAAAAAAAAATGGAAGGTCAATTCTGTGGATGACTTCCAGGGTGATGAACGGATCAGCTCACTCCCACCTGACCCAAACACCAGACGAACGTCACGCAACAGGGACTGTAACGGGATGGCTCCATAATAAATGCTGAGCCAATCTGGAACAGTTTTAAGATAAACTGTGATTCTTCTGGGATATTTATATGCTTTATTGTAAACTTCTCATCTGCATCCAGTAAGTGCTTGGCACAGACGCTTAGAAAATTAACTGGGACATGCCAAAAGTGTACTTTCAGAGGGTTATCACACTTCTGGAGTGACTAGGGCCACTTGCCCTTCAGTCACACATCCCCCACAGCAGCAGAGAAGTCAGAAATCCCTTGTCTTAGGGTGCAAATGAGGCCGCGACCTGCAGACCCCAGAGGTACTGGGGCTGGATAAGGAGGGGACCTTACGGATCATCTGGCCCATTTCCTTCCATCTGTAGGTAATTTGGGTTTATGCAGAAGAGTCACACTGATGAAAGTCTTTCTGCGCCTCTTTCCCAGGGTAAGGAAGGAGCAGGGCAGTCGTCCTGCACCCTCTGACCCCGGTGCCACACTACCCTGCCCACATGGAACCAGCGGGCACCGCCACGTCCCGCTGACCCATCTCAGCACTGGCGCAGGATTGTCCTTCCCGAGCACCAACTCCTCTGGCAGCATATTAATTTTTGAAAAATGCCATCTCCTATTCTTTCATTTTCTGCAAGTACCACAGGAGACAGTTTTCTTGCTCAAGATTAAAATGTCTCCTTTCACCAGCAGTGTTGCACTCAGAAGCATTGACAGTCCTTCCACAAGCCTTGGCTCTTCTCCTGATCCTTGGCTTTCTGCTGGGGGTGTCGTTTCTGGTGGGTGCTCGTGCCCCTCTCCCGCTCGGCGTGTGTGGGGCGGGCTGCGAAAGGCAGCGGGGCAGGAGGTGAAGGAAGGATCAGCCTTCCCCCTCCCCAGGAGGGAGCCGGGATGCTGCCTTTGAGGCTCCAGGGTGGGTACAGAGGGAAAAGCAACTGAACCTTGCCCACAGCTCCAGGAAACATTCCTGTGATGACGTGGCTGTGCTCAGCCGCTCTGGCGCAGCAAAGGAGGGGAGCGGCGGCTAAATGGCTCCTGGACCAGCCACACACGCCAGGCGGCTGATTCCCGCCCAAAATAAATGGGTTTATGATGGTGCTTCGCCTAAGGGGAAAAACATGTGCTGACAAGCTGCAGTTACTTGCATGCCCTGAGGATTTGTGGTGCCTAGTTCCTTCAGAGAGCGTTGTGCTGAATTCTCCAAAAGCTAGGAACAGACTTATACCAGTAACAAACAAGGCAAAACAATGAACCAGACCAAACAGTTGATAAAAATCTGCATTTTGCCCACCTCGTTTGCTCTTCTGGATCTGCAGCACCGGGCACGGGGAGGGAAAGCTCTGTGCTCTTGGCATACAGCCTGGTTTCTGTCAGGTGAAAACCCTCCCCGGTGCCTCTCCTGCTCCTTTATGCTGATCGCCAGAAATCAGTACCGGAGGAATACACCAGACGCCTCTCAGGTTGTGAATTTTCAGCCGCGCTCTGCTGACAAACCAGAACTGCTAATTTAAAAGCTGACACTGATGCACTTGCACCAGCATGGCTGTGGAGGAGCCCGCTCCTGCTACGAGCACAACCTGTTCCCTCCTGCCCAGCTGAGACCCGCGGCCTCACGGCGCTGCCAGGACTGCCATCCGTCTGTCTGTCTGTCCGTCCCGCACGGAGCAGGGTTGCTCTAGGAATGGCGGGAACAGCTCGTCTCTCGGGGAGCACAGCCTTGTGACAGAGGTACCGCTGAGGAGAAGTCAGCAACGATGGGAGAAGAAGCTGCTCAGGCTTGTAGGGAGCAGACACGGCAGCAGCTCAGGCAGGACACAGTGGGCGGGACATCTTTGTGCCGTGCACAGGCTGACACGCTGCTGTCTGGTTTAAAATAGCATTGAGCATGAAGAGAGGTGTTGGACGGGTGCAGGAGCGCTGGCTCTCCCCAGCTCTTCTCTTGCTGAGAGCCTGTCTCGATTGCCATATGTTATTCTGCCGTACACTTCATCGTGCTTTATTTGTCATCCTTTAGCACATATGCTAAGAGCTCGGCTGCCTGGCACCCAGAAAGCCTGAATTTAGCTCTGAATCAGTTACAAACACACACTCACTCAGGGCAGTGACCTCTGCTTCTCATCATCCTCACTTCCCCACCCTGCCTTGCACAAGAAGAAAACAGGCAGCTGGACTAGGTGAGCATTGTAGGTCCTTTCATCAACTGAAAAGATTTTCTGTTCTATTCTGTTCTAGTGGGAGATGTCCCACTAGTGGGGCGGGAAGCAGGTGATCTTTGAGGTCTCTTCCAAGCCAAATAATTCTATTCTATTCTATTCTATTCTATTCTATTCTATTCTATTCTATTCTATTCTATTCTATTCTATTCTATTCTAATTTCTATTCCATTCCACACCATGTCATGCCATACTATGCCATGCCATGCCATGCCATGCCATCCCATACCTGCAGCCTCTGTCTGGCAAGCAGGAAGACAAACTGTGCAGGTACCACAGGAGTCACCCTATGGTTGGTGAGAGGTAAGCAACCTCGCTTCACTTGGGGGTATGTTTAAAGCCATCTTAAAGGGCAACAACCACAAGAAAAATGATCTCAAAGGAGGAAACCAAACATGAGGGACATATGATTTTGCATGGGCCAGGCAGCAAGCCGACCTGCACAGATACAGGTGCTGAAACCTGTGCAGCCATCGTGGCTGCTGTCCCTTCCCCATCAGTTCTGTGAAGCCGAAAGCAGGAGCCAACTGTTCCCCTTGGTGCAATTGTGTTTACTTAAAAAGAACACCCTTGTTCCTTTTGCCTTGAACACAGGAGGGACAAACACCACCCGGAACATTGCTTACTCAACCCACCTTCCCAGGCAGAGCCGTGGCTCCAGGAGGTTTCTGTCTGGGCTCCCTCTCACCAGGGCTGCCTCTGAACTCTTGCCTCTTTGCCCCACACAGGGTGTGGGGGGTCCCTGCCCCAGAACAAGCACCTCTTGCTACTCTACGGAAGGTGGAGAAGGAGGAGATAAGGAAGTGCTGCCTTTAACAGCCTCTGCCCATGGGAGCACGCTGGCTCGGGGCCACACACACTCCCACCTTGCTGCAGGGTCACTCATCTGACAACAGCTGTCTGTCCATCCATCCAATCCATCCATCCATCCATCCCTCTGCTAAATCCTGCCTGTCCCTCCAGCACTGTCAGGCCCTTGCTCCCCCGGATGGGCTCAGCCCACTGCAGAGCTGGCATTTCACGGGGCCGAGACGTTGCCGTGCTGGAGCAAGATGAAGCCCCCTACTCCTCCTCCCCGAACCCCCTCGGGGCTGTGCATCGCAGATTGGCATTGGAAAACCATGGAGCAGGGCATGGACTTGTGCAGTTCCTTCCCTGCCAGCTGCACTCCCTTTGCAAGTGGGTGATTTTTGTGCCCTTTCGTCCCAGGGACCCCTCTGGGCTCGACACACAAGCTGTGCCTTCTCCTTCGTGCACCAACACAACCGGGGGCCCCGTGTGCCAGACCAGGCTCCCAGGGAGGGCAAGTTACGGCAGGCGGCACACGGGCAGGGACCGGCCACACTCCCGGCTCCGCTCCTCCCATCGCACTGGGTCTCGGCTGGCTGGGACACTTCGGGATGCTCTAGTGGGCACGGGGCGGGGGAACCTCATCTCCCTCAGCAACCAAGGGAGGCCCGAGAGCCCGTGGGAAGTGTGAACCGTGATCTCACCTCCCCAAAGCGCTCACGTCTGCCACGTGTAAGCATCAAACCTTCCTACTGTGCTCGCCAAACGAAGTAACGCTAATTGACAAAACCATGAAGATCTGCATGACAACCACCACGCTTGCTGCAGCGTGCCCGAGACATTCAGATTTCTGCTGAAAAATGCAGCACTTGCACGGTTGGCTGAGGCAGCTTGAGGCTGCAGGAGGAAGATGTGTGAAGATGTGTGTGCAGCCCCAAGAAAACTTTTTTTCTGTGTAACTCGTGGTGCAATCTGGTGCACTCTGAAAGGAAAAAGCAACTCCAGATCCTTATTCTTCAGGGGTGCTGTGAAGCGTCAGTAGTAAGTCATCTTTGGCAGGCATATGTTAACAGCATCCAGGGAGGGGAGAGCTTCGTCAGAGCAGAGAAATCATTCCAGCCTGACTTTGGTACGACTCCAGCGAGTCTGAAATATCCACAAGGGCTCAGCTCCCCTCCCTACTCAGATCTGTCCTGACCCTGTCTTGGGCAAGATACCCGATTTACACTTCTCTGTATCGCTGGTTTGTAATGCTTATTTGCTTTCATACAGCGTTTTGCAACGTTAAGGGTTCAGACACGTATCTGCCCAGCAAAAGGCTGCCTCAGTTACAGCAATTACCTTCCCTGCCCCGTTAGAGAAACAGGACCTCGTTACAGCTTGGACGCAAGCGGGCCGCACACAATATGTTCTTAACTAGGGCTGCCGCTTTGAATGGGTGGCAATCGGGCTTTGATTTTCTTTCATTTCTTCTTAGTGCTTATTAGCCAGCTACACGGCACAGGAGAAAACCGCCATGTGTGAAGGGTCAAGGAAGGAGGGGGCCTCGCAAATCCCTTTGGAGGCAGCCAAAGCTGCCAAGAAGTACCAGTGCCACGGGCCGGGGGATGCAGCGGTGGTGGGGGGGAGCAGGGTGTGAGCCCATCAGCCTCACCCCCCAGCCTCACAGGACACCTCGCAGCCCAGGACGCAGCAGCAGAGCTGCCTGTTTTAGCTGCGCACCAAGAATTCATGCTGATTTGAGGTTAACTCTGGGCTGCCGGTTGCGTAGGAGTCTGCCAGCACCCGGCGGATGCTGAGCCCCCACCCCAGATCTGAACGGCTCCGTCCGCAAAGTCCACGGTCAGCCAGGTCCTACCATTTCACACTGATCCAAATACAGAAATCGTCAAAGGTAGAAAAAGAAAATAATAATAAAAAAAGCTCTGTAGGCAATTAAGGCTGCCCAGAGGCTGGCGGGGGGGGGG
>NW_009710436.1:2019-7185 GCF_000703405.1 Apaloderma vittatum | reverse complement strand
GCACTGTGAGGACGAGCATCTCCAAAACAGCCGGGGGACCCACGACAGCAATCACATAAATCACAGAGATGTGATGGGAGACAGCGGCAGATCAAAAGCATCAGCTGACAAAATCTGCACAGAAATCGAACATGCTTTATTGGTTCAATTTACCATAGCAATTAATTACCTAGCGCTTATCTAATTAAGTAGAGCTTTCATCTACCATTCCCAGAGGCCAACAGCAAACACCAGATTCTGCCCCTCCAGCCGCTGCCTAAAATATCTTCCAGGACAACATCTCGTGTCGCGTCAGGACAGGCAGCAGAACCAGTATCTCCTGTGGGTGTCCGGGCGGGCTGACCCCACGGACCAAGCCCTGGGGGCCAGCGGGTCCATTCCCGAGGATGAGATGAGCCCTGGACACGAGGACATGACCCCAGCACACACGTGTGTGGGCCACGTGCCCGCCAGCCATGGGGTCAGTGCCCCGGCACGAGCGGGGCCGAGGGGACACGCCTGCGGGAACAGCCAATCTGGGGGGAGTGGGCGAGGAGGAACGGTGGGCACCCCGGGGCAGAGGGGTTGATCTTGGGAGCCACACAAAGCCAGAGGGTATTTAACCCCCTGCAGAGCCCCTTCAAACCTCTTCTGAGCTCTGAAAGCCAACAGCTGAAGAAATAGCGGGAGTTTTCCTTGGGGTGTTTTCCTTACCTCTCCCGCAGAGCATCGCTTTCAGCTGGCTCTGGTGCAGCCACTATGACCGAAACAGATTACTCGGGGTGAGTAACAGGGGAGGGTTTGAATTTTTTTTAACAAGACAAGAAAAATGTTCTCCGGGTTTTGTTTAAGCCTTATTTATAAAATTGACCTGTATTGTTACTCAGCTGCTTTCCATTTATTAAAGCAGGTGGGCAGGGAAGGCAAACTGGCCTCCCGCCGTCTGCAGGATCCGAGTCCAATTTGCACTTGTACCGCCAGGCAGTTATCGGGGACAATATAAATACAAAATGCTGGCTTGCTAGAAGCTTAATAAGCTGTCACACACAAAACAGCACAGTACGTGACCTGCTGGATGTTTTGGGTGGAACTACATGAAAGAGCGAGCTAAGGTTGCCATTGACAAAACTGGTGATAAATACCAGGAAACATTTTTTGCCAAATGCACTGACGTAACAAAGAGCTGTCGAAGAAGCTACTGATAGCGATGGGGTCTAGGAGGAGGACAGCTTGTGTGACAGCAGGGCTCTGCCAGAACGGCAGCCACACAGAGCTGGCTCGTCCCTGTCCCTGTCCCATCCCTCCCTAACACAGGCTGTGCACGGGGGTCCTCGTCCCACCCCCATTCCCACAGGACTGCCCTGACCCCGCTGTGCCCTGTCTCCCTGCAGCACGGGGCTTGTCCATGTTAAAAACCCGCACCTGGACTCGCTGGAGGAGGATGTTCTGTATCACTTGGACTTGGGAACGAAGACGCACAACCTGCCGGCCATGTTTGGGGACATCAAGGTAAGGAGCAGGTGCCAAAGCTGAATGGCAGCTCCCGGTGCCGCAGGGCTCGCCAGGGAATGCTGCTGTGGACGCTCCTGCTGCAGCTGGCTGCTTGGCGAAGGGGCTCACCCTGCCGGGGCTGGGAGATCACCTGTCCTTGCTTGTTTTGGGCAGAAATCCCAATAGGAAATTACCCTTTTAAATACGTGTAGTTCCACAAAACCTGGTTTTATATTAGCCACCACATTGGAGACCAGATGGAGGAAGCATTTGTCTGAAGCACCCGATCACTGTCTGCTGCAGATAAGGGAATGAGGATGCCGGGCTGGGGGCTGAGACCTGCTGTCAAAGCCAGCCTATCACGAGCGCATCCTCTTCCCTCTTAAATTGGAGCATTTCTGCAGGGGCGTGGGGGAAGAGCCACAGTGCCCCAGTGCTCGAGCAGCCCGGCACTCCCGCTCCCGGGCCGCCGGATCGGCAGCGCTGCCCTTGCAGCCGCATGCTGGTCCCCCTCCTATGTGCAGGGAGCGTTTTTTCCTTTAATATGTAAAGTTCGTTCATTTTCCTCTCCAACTTGACAGCTTCTGTGTCATCAGCAGCGCTCGCTAATTGCAGTTGGCACTGCCGATAGAATAAATTAAATGATGAGCTACTCTGACATCTGGTTTTGCTTTGCTGTCAGTAGGAATACTAACAGCTTAAATCTGCTGAATTGTTTTAGATTTTCTTGGCCTGGGCCTGATACCCAAGCATGTGCAGCTGTACAGCTGCCTGGACCTAGTGTAGGCACAACCCTCGTGGAATAACAGCTTGGGTTTAGCGTTATCTCCTGGTTTTGGGAGCCTCAGTTGTTCTGATGTCCCTCGACCACCCACAAGTAAGTGGCACCCCGCTGCGCTGCGGCACAGCTCTGCACTGCCACAGCAAGACTGAACCTCAGTACCTATTTCAGCTAAAAAGCACCAACGTGTTCTTACTTTACATCCAGTTTGTCTGCGTTGGTGGCAGCCCCAACAGGATGAGGGAGTTTGCCCAGTTCATGCACAAGGAGCTGGGACTGGCGGGCGATGAGGAGGACCTGGCGGACATCTGTGCGGGGACGGACCGGTACGTTATGTACCGCGCCGGGCCCGTGCTCTCCATCAGCGTAAGTAACTCATCACACCACATCACACCACACCGCATCGCATGTTTCCCGTCACGGGCACCCCCGGCAGCAGGGAGACTGGTCGGCACAACCTCTCCCTCCTGCAGCACCCACCGGCAGGTTTTGTTTCCTCTCTTCACAGTTTCCAGCCACTGTCACCAGCGCAACCTTTCAGCCATGGTAAAGCTTCTTCTGTTTCAATGATATTTCTTGGCACACCGCATGCTGGGTTTAAAGAGCACTGTATTAAAAATGACAGGCACGTATTTGCTCAGCTCAGCAGCCTGGTGATTTGAGAGGCAAAGACCACTTCCCACCATGCGTGAACTACGAAATACTGCTGGAAGTATGACACTGACATGAGTGCTAACATAAAAACCTCGCTTTGTTATTAATTATTCTTTCAGAGCATAATTTTTGGCACTGCACAAAGGAAAAAGGAAACAGAGGCTGTGCTGGTGAGTGCCCATACCCCAGGGCTTGGTCCTGCCACCACAAGATTAGTCTTAAATCTGATTCGCAGGAGACAGCGTCACTCACACGACAGGGCTCACATTTGGTCCCACTGACAAAACCAAACCAAACTCGACTGACGGAAAAGCCCGAGGGAATCAGTCTGACAGGATCCAAGGGGGAAAGAATCCCACGGGTTTTGCCAGTCCCCTGTTGGGCAGCAGTTGTGACACAGCTCAAAGAAGAGCCTGCGCTGAGCTCTGGGCCATGCAGCAGCGTGTGCCAGCGCCGAGGCCACCGACCCCTGGGCTCGCTTCTGCGAGGAGCTGCAGGGCAGAGCATGCAGCAAGCCTCCCCCGAAATGCTTCGTGCAGAGCAGCTGCCAACAGCACATTTTTGCAAGTTGCTTGGAAACACAAATGAACTCAAACATACCGGAGGCAGGAACACGGTTTCCTGCTTTGAATATTTACAATGAGAATGAATTTTTTTAGACATTGGCAAATAAGTCAGGCTGATGTTCCAGAATAACAACATGCAAAAAGATTTCATATTTAAAACATGATACAAGCCTAATAGACCATCAGTCTCACAGCCTAACGGAAAGAGACACAGCAATACAGAAACTGACTGCGTGCATTAAATTAACTGTTCTCCTTTACGTGTGCTTCCTTCAGGTTTTTGAATATGATAGCAAAACCAAAAAAAATCAAGGCATTTTTTGTGGGAAAAAGCAAACCCCACACTACCGAACACTTTTTGTTTTTAAAGGTAAAGCTGAGAAAAGGATGTTGGCTGACCGATGGACCAGAAAACTAAGATGATGGCGTGAGGGAGCGCTGGGCAGAAAGCAGAGGCAGCTTCAACAGCTCACGATTTGCAAAACATCTGCCAGCCCCGAGGAGCAGCATCAGGCAGAGCAAGGGGACGGTGCCAGCGAGGGCAGAGCCTGCCTGCAGTCGGGTGGCTGCTGGGCACGGAGCGACACAGGGGCGGGTGATGGAGCAGGGAGGGGGACGGGTGGCCTGCAAGGTGTGAGGCTTCGCGTGGCAAATGCCCAACCCCAAAACCAGTCCTCGACGAGGGGCACGAACCCACCCGTCGTCCTTCGCGCCTAGCAACGCAGGCAGAGGTGCTCGGTGTGGGGTGAGGAGGAGCTGGGAAGCTCTCAGAGGCACGGAGCCTTGGGATGTCTTCACTGAAACTCACCGCTCCAAGAGTACGAGCAGGACACACCAAAGAATGGAGTCAGCACATGGCGTAACGATGGGCAACACAAGGGGAAAGTCTCGAAGCCTTCAGACAGTGGGATGCGTTTGTGGAGACATTTCTCAAAGGCGAAACAGCATCTGCATGCCTGATACATTGGTCCCCAGGGCTCTACTGATAAAAGCAGTCTTAAAAGTGCCAAGGAGAGGAGGAGAGGGTTAGACACTTTACCTGGACAGACTACAAAGACCCTCAGACGCCCCTCCCCTCTCAAAAAATCACTGTTGACCTCACCAGTGGAATCAGCACAACCCAGAGCTCACTGTGCTCACGTACTGTCCCCTGCTGCAGCATCACAGGGAATGACGGTTTTTCTTTTCTCTCCTCCCAACAGCACGGGATGGGCATCCCTTCCATTTCCATCATGCTTCATGAGCTAATCAAACTGCTGCACCATGCAAAATGCCGAGACGTTACTATTATACGCATCGGTACTTCTGGAGGCTTAGGTAAGCTATCCTTAGTTTTAGTTCAGACCAAAAAAAAAAAGCTAATAATAAAAAACATTCTCAGCAATAGGTTGTGCAATTATAAGCTTTAGCATTTTGCCAGGTTCCCAAATAGCAAACAACACGATATTTTGTTGAGGGTTAAAACCCAGCAAACTCCTAGCAACTGGCTTAGCAGAGTACATGTTTTCATCACAAACAAGGGCTTCAAATTCACAGCTGCTGGGAACCGCTTTTCAAACAGAAAGCCCTCGACTGGAAGTCACTCTCGTGCCCGGGATGCCCCTGGCTGTGCCGGTGCCCGCAGTCCCCGCGCTGGTGGGACGCCCGGCCGGGCAGCGGTGCTGCTTGTGCCACAGAGGCCAGTGCTGGGGCCTG
>NW_009710436.1:1148-1995 GCF_000703405.1 Apaloderma vittatum | reverse complement strand
CTCAGCGCGTCCTCCCAGGCACTCCTGGTGTGCTGATGCTGCACGTACATCTGTGCTAGGGCATGAGTGTCACTTATTCCCTCACTTCTGATTTACTCACTAAACAGCCCAGCCCCGCAGTCACACCCCCAGCTGTGGAGGTTCTGCTGCCAGGCTGAAGCTCCACGGCAGGCCGCCGGCCTCACGAGCTCTGGCTGAGCCTCAGCCTTCCCTCTCACAGGGGTCGAGGCCGGGTCTGTCGTGATCACAGACACGGCTGTGGACACCTCCTTCAGGCCACGGTTCGAGCAGGCGGTGCTGGATGACGTGGTGGTGCGGAGCACGGAGCTGGACAAGGACCTCGCGGAGGAGCTTCTCGCCTGCAGCCAGGAGACTCCGGACTTCCCCACGCTCATCGGCCACACCATGTGCACCTCTGACTTCTATGAAGGTAAAACGACTTCGACCGTTCTTCCTCCCCCCAAACACAGTGCCAAGCCTTGATATCCTTACGCAGGCAAAACTGACCACACTGCCAGAGCCTAAGAAAGGCTGCAGGAGCAGACCCGCCTGATTTGTCTGAGCTCGTTGAGCGTCAGAGCAGGGCACACCTTCAGAACAAAAAATACCGATTTCGGCACTTTGCCAGGGCGAGACCTGCTCAGCTAACTGGGCTCTTGTCCATCTGACTGTTAAATTTTGTAACATCACCTGCAAGGCTGGCACGGCTGCAGCTGGTGGTGGACCAGCGGTTGCTCCCTGGGACGAAGCAGGACCCAGGGAACCCCTGGTGGCCCCGGTTGAGCTGATCCCCCAGAGCCATGCACAGCCGCAGACCCTCTGAAGGCAAGAGGCCGGTAGCTGCTCC
>NW_009710436.1:0-1133 GCF_000703405.1 Apaloderma vittatum | reverse complement strand
CCACAGTCCTGCAGCGAGTCTAGCAGATGGGTTACACCGGGTTGCTTCCTACAACGAGATCGTAACTTTAGAACTACCAAACGCCGGGAAAAATTCAGGAAGTGTGTGACATTTACATAAACAAACTTGGGTTACTCTGGAACAGTTTCCTTTGCAAAATTCAATGCTGATTGCTGAGTAGATTAAGTGTAATAAATGAAGAATTAATAATCTGAGGACTATTTATAAACCTTTGGATCTAGTTGCACATGCGACCATCTGCATATTGCTCGAGGCCATGTTTTATTTAAACAAAAAGCCATTTGAGAGGATTAACAGGAGAAACAGCAATAAAATGAAGTACTGTGCCCAGAGTAGCACAGCCACAGGTACATGTTTTGCCTGCACCAAGGACTTCACACCGTGGGCAAGGGGAGCAGCTGCACCGGCACAGGGCTGCTCGCTGGCGCAGACCACCAGTGCCCCCAAGTCCGCGATGCCACACACCTGCGGCTCCGGCACCTGCCACCCCGTTACCAACACTATACCTTGGCTAAAGGGGTTTTCCTCTCCCCAGTTTTTGCCTTCTGCGCAGCTCGCTCTGCCTCTTCCACAGTAACCTGGCAATGTCGGATCTAACTCAGCAGCCCTGCACCACTGACACGCACCACCGCCACGGACCCCCGGGCTTCACACCAGTGGGCTTCCTCCTCCTTTTCACAAACACTAAATCCTGCATGAGTTCTCTGCTCTGTACAGAGACACAGCACGCTGGCTTCAGGCACCGAGGTTACCAGCAGCTGAGCAGCAGCTCAGAGGGAAGCTGCAGACGGGGTGTAGGTGCCGCCGGTGCTCCCCTTTGACACTGCGCCCCGCTTGGTGCAGCTGCAAACCCACCTGGCACCACAGTGACACTTCTCTGCTTCCTTTCAAGGTCAGGGGAGATTGGATGGAGCATTGTGCTCTTTTTCCAGTGAAAAAAAGTTAGAGTACTTAAAAAGAGCTTATGATGCCGGCGTGAGGAACATTGAGATGGAGTCCACCGCGTTTGCCGCCCTGTGCGGGTTGTGTGGCCTAAGAGGTGAGTTTTCCCCCCGTGGCCGCCCCACAGCCCAGCTCCCGCCTCAGCCCGGCTCGAGCGCTCGGTTCAGAGC
>NW_009710435.1:28093-31889 GCF_000703405.1 Apaloderma vittatum | reverse complement strand
GGATCCACAGCAGAGTGCCAAGTTTACAGAACACTCTGGGCATGAGCAGGTCAGCTGGAAGGTGGAAGCAGGGAATAAGAGCAAGGCTGATGAGGCTGCAATATCATTTTGGGAGGGATAAATCTGATCATGCAAGTCAGGGTTTAGCCACAATTCAGGCAAACAGCTCTCAGTGGGACATTTTCCAGTCTCTGCTGTCCAGGGTCTCGCATCTTCCCCGAAGAAAATGCTCTCCTGCCTCCGCAGCAGTCTCTGTTAGTTGTCCTTGGAGTTTGTCTCTGGAAGGAACACAAGGAAAAACCGGAGAAGGGGATGCCCTGTTGTTCCGTGTGTGCAGTGCGTTGCACATGGCAAACAAATCCTCTGCTTGGCCAGCACAAGCCAAGAAGCAGTGGTGATCCAGCAGCAGGTTATCCACAAGCCCCTTGGCAAGTGGCCTGCAGGTCAGGGAGAGGTGGACAGAAAACAAAAGAGAGTGGTTTATAACCACAGCATTAATCCAGGAGGAACAACTCCTCCTTCCTAGGATCAAGAGACAAGCCAGGGCACAGATCCAGCAGCAGGCTCAGACAGCTCTTCTCCCCACCTTTGCACTGGCTGGCACAAGGCTCCCACCCTCATACTACTGCGTGACTTGCACCCTCACAGGCCAATGGGGCCCTGAAGACCTGGAAAATGCTCCATACCAGCCCCTTCAGACATGGAAGCATCTAGAAATGTTCTCAATCCCAGCGTGAGAGAGAGAAACCTCCCAGCTGCAAACACTGCTGCCAAAGTAGATCCCACTTGTGCCTGATGCTCTCATAGGGAAAGGAGCAAAGCCTGGAGCACACCTGCTCCACCGCCAACGCTGCCTGCAGAGACATTGCTCAGTGCCACTCTAGCCCAGGACAGCTGCTAGGCTCTTGTGCCAATGCTGACACAGGCACACCCAGATCCTTTCCCTGGGACGGCCAGGAGGCTGCCTCACAGCGTGGTGGCAGCGCAGATACAGCTGAACCCACCTAGCAGAAAGGATCCAGTAAGCTGGTGTGATACTAGGTGGAGATGGTTCCAGCGCTTGCCTATAGTTGTGATGCCCTTTTACAACCTGTTTTTGATAAGATCCCTTTTGCCTGGAGCCAGGGGAGGTTTGTCTCTCCTGCCGGCACCCCCTTCCCCATGTCCCAGCTGCTTCACGCTTGACCTAAGGGAAGATGTGCCTGCTCGTTGCAGGGAGGAGTTAGACTAGATGGGCCTTAAAGGTCCATTCCAACCAAACTATTTTATGATTCTATGACTGTGTGATTCTATGCCCTCTTGCTGCTGCCCTGTAGGGTGCTGATAAGGCAGCCAGGCCTCCCCCAGCTGATCTCCCAGACGAGCCCCAGAGAGCACTGTCACAGGGCACATTATGACAGTCCTCCAGCAATGCTTCAGTGTATGCCCAGGTCACGCAGTAGCACAGACCCGGAGCTGCCCCATGCCCTGCAGGGAAGAGATGACGGAGGATGCGAAGCAGGAGAACAAGGACCACCCATGACATGATCACTGTCTTTGAGAGCATGACCCCCACACACGCGAACACTGAACGCAGCCTCCACAGCTCCATCCTACCGCCTCTCTCAAAAGTCGACATGTCGCTTTCATGTCATGTATTCTCAGTGACGGAAGGATGGATGGGTTGTCCTTTGACTTTGCTGCCATCCTCTTGATCTCCATGGGAATTTAGTCCTCATCTGGCTTCTCCTTTCCTCTTATTCCCATCATTGCTTTATCCCAGCATTCAAATAGCTCTTTTGTATTTCTTAGCTCTCCTCTACCTCAGCACTCCTCCCTTATTCTGATATACTCTCCCCATCTCATTGAGCTCCAGGCCCCCTTGCTTTGTTCTCTCCCTATCTCTCTCTCTTTCTTTCTGCCAGCGACTTGTTCCTTTTCTTGTTGTGATTTGTCTTCTTTGCTCTGTCCTTTTTACTGTTCTATTCTCCTTATCTCTTTTGCTTCTTCCTCTTCCTTTTCCCAGTCTTTGCACTCCCTCCCCCTTCCTCTGTGTGCCTGTATGTAAGGAGTTGAAAGTTAAAAGCTTTTCCAACTTGATCTTGAGCAGCTTTCCCTGGTGCTTTCATCTCCACAACACATTTGTAAAACTGCTCAGACTGAAGAGTCATGATGTGAACAACTAAAGAAATACCAGAAAGAAACAGGACTCCCAACATGGGATGAAAATTTGCCTTCTCCAAGAAAATCTCCCTGGTTCACTAGCACCAAGGCTCTCTCTCATCTAAAAAACTATTTACCAAGATTTCCTCTTCCTGGCCTCATCCTCCTCTCTGGCAAGTTTGGTGCTAGGAGGGGTAGATACAGGGATGCCCGAGAGCTCATCACCACCTCGTGCCAAAAAGTGGCTTTGACTGACTTGCTTTCCCTCCCCCCTCGCTAGCAGTTTCCTGCTGTATCACAAACCGCTAGCCAGAGGAAAGAGGCGATCACACCAGGAAAGATGCTCTGGCTCTTGTCCATCCCTGCACCCTACTCTTCCTTCATGGAAAAATGGCACAGGCATTGCAAACTCTCCCAGCTGCTGTGTCACCTACCCCTCTCAGCTGCCAGAAGGGGTTCTCTCTTTCCGCTCTCTCTGTACAGGGTCCAGCACTGTTTGGGTCAGAGCAGCTGCAGACAACGACTTCAGGAAAATTCAGGGTAGAAGTGTTTTCAAGCCACTGCTTTCTTGCCGTTTCTGTGCAGCCTGTGCTTTTCAGGGTTCATACATGAGCACAGAAGTATGGTTGATCTTACGTATGACCAGTGGCAAGGGATTCCAGAGTCACCAGTATGGATATGTGCTGTGTCGCATGGAGTGAGTCAAAGTGCATATTTGGAAATTTGTTGCTGAGAAGTCCATGCATCCTGGCTATTCTCACAACTCTACAAGAGATTAATCTCCCTAAATCCTCCTACTTCTTCCCTATTGGAGAAATAGATTCAGCACAGGACAAGCTTTGTGACTCACCTCTCTGTTGGCAGAGCCAGCTCCCATTAATCTAACTCCCTGTCTAATGTCCCCATTTGGCTGGCAGGCAATCCATCTCCAGTCCAGCTCTCTGTCCAGGATCCAGCTTTCCTGTCAGTCAGAGCCTTACCTAACGCTGGGTGCCCTGCAGGGCTTCTCCCCGTTGGGACAGGGGCCGTCTGCAGCCCACTGGTCAGGATGACAGCAGGGGACAGAATCTGGGAAGGATGGGTACTTGCTAGGCAAAGCAGCATCTGTCTGCAATGGCAGGTGGGCTTAGCATCTGGCCAGCAGACAAGTTCTTAGTCTCTGACCTCACTCTGTCTCATCTCAGCAGAACAGAGATTCACATAGCTCAGTCCCGCCAGTCTCCCTCTCCCAGGGGTGCTGAATTGAGTTTACTGCCCTCCAAGTTCACCCCGAAAGGAACTGAACACTGGATGTTAGGACTGGCGGAGAGAGCTTTGCTCACAGACCTGCCATGAAGGCTGCGTGGAAGCAAGTTCTCCTGCCAAACCCCCTGCAGAGGGTCTCAGGGTGGTCACATTTGCTCCTGCTGTGCTTAGCAGCCACCTCTTGCAAGCTGCATATCCTTGTCTCCTGGGGGCTTCGATGTGGGATGCCACTTTAACGTGGGATGCCACTTTACATGCCCACATTGCTTCCTGCCTTTTCCTGGATGCCGCTGTAGCGCAGTTCTGGAATGATGGACCCCATAGGCTGTTTGCACCACACGTATTTCTTCACAGCCCACAGCTGGGGAGAGGCCTCTGCACCCCCTAAAGCACCTGGCAGTGATTCCTG
>NW_009710435.1:0-28062 GCF_000703405.1 Apaloderma vittatum | reverse complement strand
CTGGAGACAGGGGCAAGAGCTGAAGGCAGCAATTCTGTTAGTGACCACACTAAATCAGGGCAGACACAACATGGTTGGGAGGGGCACAGCCCAGCACTGCCCTAGGTTTGCTGGCCAAAACCCCCAATCTATTGCCCAGAGCCATTTTTCACGTGCCACCTCACTTAGTCCTGCCAGCCAAACAGCCCTGCCTTGCTGAGGCTTTTGGTGCTGCTTCCAGTCTTTCTGGGGAGCATTCCCACTGCCCAACACATCTAGGCGCCGCCTGTCACCAGAGCCTGGCAGCTCCCCCCATCTTTATTCTCCCCAAGTACCATGTCATTTGCAGACTCCATGGTGTCAGCTTTGTGATTAGATTCCAATGCCTTTATGAATAATTTGTTGCGCAATTATAAAGCAAATATTTAATTGAACTTTACGTAAAATTGCTTCTGCCTCTGAGCACCGAACCAGTGGTTTGGGATAGGGCACTGTGTGGCCATATCAGGCCTCAGGAGCCCCGTGAAGAGGCTGGCAGCAAACCGTCAGCCCCCTTCCCCAGCAGCCTGCATGCAGACCGTGGGCCCTTGCCACCCCCAGCTGAGCCGGTGGAGGGGAGTGCTGGGGCACGGCTCCGCGCTGGCCCCAGGCACGGGTGCAGATGCACCAGCTGCAAGATTGCAGCACAGCTCCCTTCCCTTGGGAAAGCACCCTGGGGCACGAACAGGAAAACCCATCTTCCTCAGCTGAGCAGCAGAACGGACCAGCTGGAGCATTCCCACAGTGTGACCAGGGCTACACGGGAAGAGCCCCGTATGAAGTACATCACTGTGGAAGGCATGTCTGTGACAAGTTGTTGGCAGTCAGGTTTCAGCACAAGGATAAGGACAGATGCAAAGTCACTGGGGTTTCCTTCTTTCCAGCCCTTTTCCTCCCAGGACAAGATCGGACTATGCGGATCGGAAACATGCACCAGAGCTGACTCCCTCTTAAGGGAGGGAATGCCTTTGCTCACTGCCCGCCGATGTTTCAGCCAGTCTGAATTGACAGCAAGAGCTTTGGCACAAGGGCACCTGTCCCGGGAGAGGCTGCTCAGCACACATTTGGGCCAGCGGTCTGTGCAGAAATACCCTGTGTACCATGACATCACCCGCAGGCTCAGCTGGCAGAGGCTGAATGGAGGGGGTGTGGACACACCTCAGATCAGCCGTGGCATTGCCTCCGTAGGGAAGAACATCTAGATCAGCAAAACCAACAGAACTGGACAAAATCCTAATTTACCACGGTCTGTAAAAGAGGCTGAAGTCCCTATTTCCAGTGAGGCAAATTTCAAATTGAAAGAGGAAAACGAGTGCATTGAAGACATCAGAAGCTCCTCTCCAAGCACCTATCTGGTGCAGGTAATTGCTAACTGACCCGGAGGCGCTCTTGAAATTGACCTAATGCAGCAGATTCTGCTGCTCAGCTGCCTCGGGGGCTGGGACGGGGCTCCTGCAGCCCCCCCAGCTGGGGAGCTGGCTCCATAGGATAGGACTGGCTGCTGTGCAGGCAGGGCCTAACAAGGGAAAATGCAAGGCCTGTGGCCAGGGAGGTGTCGCAGAGGAAAGTAACAGTGGCCTGTGTGGTGCTTGCCCCCATGATTTTCCTAATCCTAGCTAGAGTATGTACAGCTGGAAGAAAGGCCTGGGTTCCTGGTGGAAGCTGGAAACTCGTTCTTGCATGGGGCAGGCCTATTTGCAGTGACGGGGAGCCTTGCCTGGAGCGGCTGTGCTGACACACTGGGAAAGGATGGAGTCTGCTCAGATGAGCTCAGCAGGTGAGGCACTGGGTCTGGACCATGAGGTGCAAGCTGGAGTCCCTGCTCCAGTGTTGAAGGGTGCAGAAATGCAATGCACTCTGCTCATAAGAGTGCATGGTTATTGCTTTCTCCACACAGATCACAGTAAAGAACAGCAGTTCCTCGTGGGAGCCCAGGGATATCCCTTTCCCCAGCAGTGCTTTCTTGCCTCTCAGCTCATCTTGGGCAGCCCCTTCACTAAGCTCATGTTTTTGTGGATATAGATGAAGCAGCATGACTTACCCTTTGGCTACCAGCCACGTGCTCCCCGCTGCCAGCTCGGCCCAGGACCAGGTGCATTAGCTGTTCCCTCTGGCAGCTCCCCTTGTTTCTCAGACCTTGCTGCTGTTCACTTACAGGCGTTAAAGGTTCCTTTCAAGGTGTACCTTTCTGCTCCCTGTGCAATCCAGGCATTTCTTTAATAAATAGCATTTGTACTGGCTCTGCAAAGTCTGTTCGGCTTCAAGCTTTCATCTCCATTGATGATTGTGCCCAGTGTGAAATGCTGCCACTCAGTCTATAAAAATAAATGGTTGGGGCAGTTATTTGTAGCAGTCATTCAGCATTTGCCTTGCTGGTCCAGTTCCAGCCTATGGCCTATAGGCCAGTGTTTGGCTCTGCTAGTGGCAGGCAGACTGTGTGACTGAGAGGTGAGGTGGGAACAACATCCTACTGTGCCCCATATGCACAATGCCCTTCCGTTGGTGACATGGGCACTCACTGCAAGTTGTTTGCTCCCCAGACCTACAGCTAGATGCATGGCTCACCACCTAGGCATTGCAAGAGACTGGATAACTGAAACTACGCCCTAGATATGCAGTATCACAAACCAGAGCAAAGAAAACAGAGGAAAGGCAGAGGTTAAGGCTATCAAGTCTGGGCTGCATCCAAGGGTCCCAGCTAGATGGAAAGCTTAGGAACAGGGCTAACTGCCTCTGTCATTCTCCCCTGGTTAACACCCATGCACACACACTCACTCTCTCACACACTCACTCTCTCACACACTCTTTACGGCCCAGACACCAGCCAAGAGGAGAGAGAATCAGGGCTCAAAGCAGTCATGGTCTTCCCATAACAATGGTAGGAAAACTGTGGTGCAGTGAAAGCCACAATCTGGCTGCAGAGCTGTGGAGAGGATGTAAACTAGAGAGGATGTGAGCTGTTTATTTCTGGTACTGGGATGGGGTTTGGACTCACATCCCAGAAAGGCAGAATGAGCTGACCACATCTGGAGTACAGCAGTGCTGACTCCTGCACTGACAGGTATGTGCTCTGGATTGGGAGTACGACTGCAATGTGGTTGGGAGGGACAAGCAAACTCTCCGACACCGAAGTGAGATGAAGCCCTATCCAGTGCCTATATCTGGAAGGTGCAGCATCAGATCCAGCTCGGCTTATTTTTCATCATGCCCAGTCCCCTCTGACTCAAATCCAGTTCAGCCACCATCACTGCTGCTTTTAGCAGACAATATATGTGCATATCCAGTCAATCCCTCAGCTTCCTTCATTCCCCTGGCAGCCCCTGTTGCATGGAGTTCTCTTTAAAGTTATGCTTTCCTTGTGCCATTTATTGTTCTGCTGTTGCTAGTAGCTGGCTTCTCTGTGTATATGATAAGCTTCTATAGCTTTTCCAAAGTGCAACTGCAGGAATCTGAACCTCCCAAAAGACATATTGTAAGCGCATCATGTTGAGCTCTTCTACTCATTCAATTACCAGAATCCAGACAATGATCCTAACTTTCCAAAAATGCTAGTATCTCCAAATTTCAGTTGTGTCCTCCCTATTACTTTCCAAATGGCCTAGTAGACATGTTTTTAGAATGGATTCAGACACAGTCCATCACTCCCTTTGTGCACCTAACTAAGTATTCACCTGTTTAGCTGCTGTATACCTGCCTTTCGTTTTTCTGAGGATACCGTCCTACTGACCTTGAAATTGTCTTTGTCTTGAAGTCAGCCACAGCATAGAATCACAGAATGGAATCTCTTGACTGTTTTCACCATTTCGCAGAGCAAAGTCTGTGAGATGCTCTTATTGGCCGAAAGTCCTCCAGAGCCACGGCTATGGCTGCAGCTTTTATGAATGTACATTGTGAATAACATTTTGCATGCTTTTACAAGGATACGGTTTAGGGCCACATTTGCTGTAACCTGGGATACAAGTAACTTGTTTCCTGGGATATACTTCTACTTTCTGTAGATGCTTTATATCCTTTGCCAGAGATGGTTTCTCTTCTTCAATGGGTGCTCCTCTGGATGGGCAGAGCCTTCTTGTCCAGCAAACTTCTGCTGTTGCAGCTCCTGGCTTTTGTACATACACTTGCCTTTTGTTTTATGCTGCATGCAGAATTCCACAGATTAGTCTGTGTTCACAGTTCTCACAGATCCTTAGCTCCAAGGTTTTACTGCAGGTCTTTAATTCTGTCACATATTGATTGTTTCTGTTTGCATGAAAATGACTGGAAATGTTAAAATGATTCATTGTTTTCTGGGATACACAGGCACATTCTGGCATGTTTACATCTTCTCTTACATATTCCTTTCCTCCTCCCACCCAAAGCACAGAGACTGGGGCTATTGCATTAATGCTTTCATCTGCACTAATTGCTGTTAATTGGATCTCAAACTGCCTGTCAGCTTCTGTTCTCTACTGCATCCTAGCAAGGAAAGATTTAACTCTGGACCCTGTGATGTGCTTGTTAGTTCTTCCAAGAGCTCCTAGAAACCACTAAAGTTCATACCGGAATTTTGTCAGAGCCACCTTGCAAGAGGAAGTCTGTGTACGAGGAAAAAAATTGCCTCCATTGGGCCTGCTACTGGACTGGCCCTGAAAAAAGTGACTCAGCTTCCTGAACCGTGACTCACAAGAGGTTAAAAATAATTTCCTAAAGCACCTCTCTGTGTCCCCTATCCTGAGAACTAACACCACCTGAGACTGTGCAAGCACAGACCACAGAGACTGCTGATGGCAGCACATTCCCACCCCAGGACACGGCCGGGGAACCCTCATGTGGTTCTGGACCCTGTGCACGTCAACACACCCCGGGAGAGCGAAGCAGCAGCGTGCTCTCGACTCACACTGCTCGACAAAGACGAGCAAGCCAGTCAAAGGCTCTGCGTGGCCAGTGCTCAGCACACTGCAAGCCCTTCCTGCCTCCGCCAGTGTTTGGAGACAACAGGCTGGTGACCCTGGAAGCACCTCTTTTCACCCAGCAGCAGCCAGCCTCTAAGTCAGCTCTCCAGCAGGTCATGTTTGCCCATTACGTTCTTCACCAGGCTTCAGAGGCACACACAGTGGTTTGGTATTTAACCCCTCCCAGCCCTGGGCTGCCGATCAAGGCCCAGAGTCCCTCACACAGGTGGTGGTTCAGCCCATGGCGCACAGTGATCCTCCACTGCTGGGGAGCTGCCTCACTGCAGAGCGGCAGCCTGCAAGGGCAGCTGTGCGAAGGGGAGCCTGTTGTCCCTGCAGTGCCCTGAAGCCTTGGCCTCCAGGCTGCCCGGATCTAGAGGGCCGTGCTCGAGCAGGGGTGTGCCATGTTCAGAGCGTGGCTCCTTAGGGAATACTCAGAATGGCCTTTGGAGAAACACCAGCAGCCTGCACCACAGCCCTGGGGCAGGGATCAGGAGCGGGCTACACATGGCACTTCTGTCTCTTAAACTTCAAACGCACCATCAGACCTAAATTATTCTGCTTGTAATCCCTGGAGCTGGCAGCAACTCAGAGGATCCAGCTCAGGTGATAAGAAGGAAGAAAGAAAAAAAAAAAGAGAGAGAGCCCATTAAATTAAAAAACCTCTGAGACTCATAAAATGTAAAAATGTATTCAGGACAGGAGCCAGGCCAGGCTAGGGAAGCTGGGTGCAAGCAGGGTGGTCTAAGACTAGCAGCTCTCTGAGCTTGAGGTGGGGACCACGAAAGATCAGGGTATCTCAGGCTGAGAAGGCTGGTGAGGCTTGATGCTCTTGGGTGCTCAGCTCTGTTACTTCTTCTTATGGTTCTTTGTCCTCTCTCTGTGGTGAAGATGGAGTAAGAAAAGAGCACGAAACACATGCAGAGGGAGTAGAGCTGTGCTAAGAGCGTCCAACCCAGGCTGATAGCAGAGTTCTGCTCTCCGAGGTGGCAGTTAGGGGTCTACCCTGTCCTTCTCCACAGCCAGACCCTCGGCTCAGTGTCCCCAGAGAAAGTGTTGGAGACCTCCAAAGCCAAGGTGTGGAGCAGCTGTGTCATGGTGGCAGCACCACCCATCAGTCTTACCCCCAGGGACATGACCAAGATGTCCAGAGCTGCCTTGGCTCCCGCAACATACTTGGAAAACTGTTGTTTACTGGGACCTAACACCATTACAAAGTTAACTGAAAACAGAGAGCAGCTCCTGGCAAGCCATGAACTGCAGAGAGCTGGAATGAAAAGCATTTAAAGTGTCTTGCTTCACCAGCCTGGCTGCCCTTGTGCCCACCAGCTTCAGTCTGCTCCTGCAGTGAGTGCTCCATCACCCCTGAAACAAACCGCAGCCATCAGGGAGAAACGTTCCCATCTCAGACCTGGAAACACATCCTGGCACAGCTCCCCCACAGCTAGCACCCCTCCCCATCTGCCAGGGACAGAGCGAGCAGCAGGCACCTGAGGGTACCGCTGCTGTGCCCTGTGCCATGCAGAATTGCCTGCCGTCAGTGAAACAGCTGCACCCCAGCTCAATCTCCACAGCACAGCGAGCCCAAGCCCCCACCTCTGCCTCAGGCCAGGATGCGCAAAAGCAAGAGGGTCTGGCAACAGGGTGGTGGCCTTCCCAGAAGCTTCCCAGAAGCTCTTGATTTTGCCCACAGGCTCTCCATCCCCAATGCTCCGGACCCAGACCTGAGCTGAGGTTTGTCTTTCCAGCCTCTTGCAACACAGCTCAAGCTGCCTGAGCTGACTCAAATCCCAAGGCTCCAAATCAACTCCCATCTGTGTATCCAAGAGGAGAAAAGGTGCTGCAGGCACTGCTGGGGTTGCACCAGCTTGGCTTGGAGAGGACAAGATGAGAGTGTTGCTCACCAAGACTCTGCAGACAGAGCAGCTGCACCCTCTGCCTTGGCTGCACCTCCCAGAGAAGGCTGCCCGCACTTGCGAGGACCATGGATCGCTCCTTAGAAGAGCAGCCAGATGGGAAAGTCTGCGTGAGCCTGATAACAGCTGCTGCTTGGCTCCTCTCCCTGGCAGGCCTGCATGGGGCACACAAGTGCAGCGTCTGGGGCTCCGGGAAAAGGGGGAGGCATGTGCCCAGAGACCAGGCTGGCATCTCTGTCCTTGGGAGCCTCCAGCACCGCTCCTCCAGCTAGAACCTCCCCAGGGAGTGCAGAGTGAATGCTCACCCCCACAGCGTAAGGCTGGGTGGGAGGCATGTAACCGTGGTGCAGTCGGACACTTTCTAGATGCTGAGCCAGGCTCCTCATGCCTGCAGCAAGCACAGAGCTGGGTGCTGCGGCACAGAGTGAGAAGCCAGCACCCATTCCCTACCAGGGCCCAAGGAATTTGTCCCTAAGGTGAACTGAAGGACAGGGAGTGGCTGGCTCTGGACCACCCAGGGCAGGATGGGAGCCCAAGGCCAGGCAAGTGCTTCACTTGCACTGGGATGCCAGCAAAGAATCTATGGGTGCAAGGAGTAAAACCAGCTGAGATAAAAGAGCAAAGCCTGGCTGTTAGTGGCAGGAGTGCTGAAATTCACTGTTAAACTACCATCTAAACTGATTTTTAAAGTTCTCTTTCCTCTGGAGGTGGTGAAAACAGTGCCAAGTAAGCTTCTCCCACTTTTCTGCACAGCAATCAATAACCCATCGTTGCATCAAACCGGATGGAACTGGGCACCTTCAATCAACACACACTCATTCCGATTCATTCATCCTACACCAAAGGCATCTCAACAAGAAAAGCAGTTCTATACTTCACCTGCAGAATCACCATAGCACCAGAGCAAGGCCAGGGTCCTGAGAAGGCTAGGGCAATTAAGGAAGGGTGGAGGATGTTTCCTGGGCATGGAAAGGAGAGGAAGGCCTGCGAAAGGTCTCAGCAAGGCATTGCAAAATTGGTTCTATTTTTATGTGCATAGGAAGCCTTTTAAGGAACAAGGGACTGCCCATTACCCCTATTTCCACCTGACAAAGGTACCAGCACTTCTGGGCCAGCAGTGCCCAAACTCTTGGGAGATACTGTTCTTGGCCGCAGGGGCAGTACTGGCCTTTCTTTGGGCATCTTGACATTAAGACCGTGAATGTCCGAGGCAGGGTCCCTGCTACCTGCTGGGACCTTCCCCACCTCTTCGTGGCTTTTCCAGGAGATGTGGGCAACAGGGCTGCAGCTCCTGGCTCGTTTCCATAGCAGGGGCCGTGATCAACTCCTGTGCCACAGCAGCAGGGAGGGCAGGAGCAGCAGCAGGGAGAGCAGGATGCTGAGGCAGACAGCACCCTTACCCTGAAGATGGCTGCAGGTGCCACATCAGTCAGAAAGACTTTTCTTGCTGTACAAGGCCAGTGATGGTTCCACAGCAGCCCTATGCTGATATATAGCCCCACTGATCTCACTCCTTGCTGGTTCTTTGCGGTCTAAGGGTGCATAGAGCCCAGCACCCCAGCCCAGCCCAGCTGCTCACTGCCACAGAGTGGAGACAGGCAAACAGCTCCGTCAGGAACAAAGCCCTTTCCCGAGAGGGCTGGGCTGCCTTGCCTTCGACTAAGTATTCAGAGGCACTATGCACTAGCCCTTTGATCAGCAATTTATCTCTCCATGCCACAAGTTTCCTGGAGTCTGGCATTTCCACCCATGCAGTCCCAGGAGCCTGGGAGACAGGTGTGAGGAATTAGCTATAGGGACTAATGCTCTAACAGGAACCTGCACCAAAAGCAGAGGACAGAGCGTAATGTTTATTATGTTTGAAGCAAAGCAAACATGTGGCCTACTTATGTATCCAGAGAGAATTAATTGGGGAGCTCCTCAAAGCAGCAGATTATAAATTAGAACCATTTTCACCAACTTCAGCCCATTCATCTTACTTCACACTCAGACCTGTCAGCTCAGCCTGACGCCGCCACGTGCAGCTCCAGACCCATAGGCTGCTGTCTGGCAGCAGCGGGGGACTGTCAGCAGCCAGCCCCATGGGCACTGCGTGCTTAAACCCACGGGCAGCTTGTGGAGTTGAGGCAAGGCACACGTCTTGAGTAGCAAGTAATCTCAGAGCCCTGAGGACGACTCCAGAGGTTCTGAGTGCCACCAGCTGTCATCTGCAAGGGAATCCAGAGTGCTCTGCTGCAGGGACTGGCCACCGAGACAGCAAAGATGCCGAGTGCCTGCCCTGTGCTCCTCCATCCTCCTTCACTCACTGGCAGCCAGCAAAGTGGTGGGGGGCTAGCAGGGCTGTGCTGCCAAGGGCTTCAGAGGTGCACGTAACAGCCGTGCCACCGGTGACAGGGCCAGGCAGGCTTTATCCCAGGACAGGGACTCCCATCGACCACTTTTTAGCCGCTGTAGCAACCTGCACTGACATACGAGCCATGTGGTTCAGCAAGCCTACTGGAGTCCACACCGCTAAGTGTGTGTGTGTGATCAGGGAAGAAGCCACTGGACACCCTAGCCCAGATGGGGTATGTCCCACATGCCAGGTCGCATCCAGCTGCCACCCTGTCCCTCCTGGCTCTGACTGAGAGGGACAGCCCAGGGCTTCTAGACGGGCACCCCATGAGGAGCGACTATCACAGCCTGGTCTCGTGCTGGAGCAGCTTTCTGCCCCTTCATTGCTGCTCTGTGTCAGCTGCAGCCTCCACTCTGCACCTGGCTGCCTGATAATTTGTGTCATAAAGAGATAGTTTGTTCAAATGGCATTACTAATTAGTACAGAAATACTATTAGCATTGTTAATGCATTCCAAACAGTTCTGCATGTTGGCATCATGTGAAAGTAACACAAGGGCAAAGTCTAAGGTGGTAAAGCCAGGCCAGGGCCCAGGCTCAGCCCATCTCAGCTCTGCTGATGCTGAGCCATGAAACACCATCATTTCGACTCCAGCACTGTCTCCCTGGTATGGCAAACAGTAAAAGTTCAACTGGGACAGACTTGTGTCTCTGTGTGTGTGTGTGTGTGTGTGTGTACAAGCATATACACATGTGTGCTGGGGAATCACAATGACAGAAATTACCCAGAATGGGAATTTCAGGACAAGAGAGGGAAACTGGTACAAAGGAACTGAGGCAGGGGCAGGGGGGTAGCAATAAAACCAAATGTAAATTAGATGAATTATTTACTGCAAGAAACAATTGTGAAGTCACTTGCTCTGGCTCTGTGCATCCTAAATGGGGTCTGCAGTGTTTCTCACATCTCCCTAGTGTGCTGAGTGATGTTTTTACAATTGGATGCATGAGGCTGGGGTAATCTTATAAGAGACTCCAGAAGATCAGTTTAGTATTGATCATGTGCTGAATTTAAAGGCTTTCCACATCCATCTGATGCTGCTATTCAGGTGACAGCTCGGCTGAGACCTGGGTGCTCACTGGGTGCTTGCACCCCAGAGCCATCTCATTCAGCTGCATCCTGTAGCTGGGCTGATGCACAGAGGGCCAAGACATCACACTGGACCTCAGTCTCTGAGCCAGGAGGGTCACTGGGCTGCTCCCCATTGAGCCTTTTGAGGAAGTTTCCCCACTGTGTGCCTCTCTCATCACTGCAGCCGGTGGTTGTGGATTGTAGTAGATCATACACTCATCTAACAGGGGCAGTGACTGCCAGAGACAAACAGAAGAAAGGGTGACAGGGTACAGAGAGCAGTTTGCACAGACCAGCACCTCATGTCAACTTCTTGCACCAGAGTGACAGCACCTGGCAGCATCTCCAAGTTGGTGCCACCTGCCACTGCAGAACCGCCACAGCACCTAGACCCGTTCAGCAGAGCCCCTTGCCAGCTCTCACACAGGTGCTGCCCGGAGCCATTGCCTTCTACATGGAGCAAAGAGTTGGCCTCGGGCTTGGAGAGGGGGCTCTGAGCAGCCAGTGCTCCTCTGAATGCTGCAGACAGAACAACCCTTCCTGAGCAGGTAAAGGCCCCTGCAGCCCCCTCATCCTGCAGGGTGTGATTGGAGCTCAGCTGAAGCACAAAGGGGCTTATCATGTGCCAGCAAGAGACCAAAGAGCTCCAACTGTAGGGGACACAGGGTGACAAGAAACACACACAGAGAGACAGAGTGTGGGGAGGAATATACATGGAGCAGGACCTCTGCCTGTGTCTTGAAAGAAGACATCTCTTGATGTTTGCCTTGGACTCTGCAGGTCTTCCAGGCACGGGAAGGCAAAGAGTGAGCCTGGACTCCAGAGACAATGACCTGGCAGCAGGATAGTTGCTGTGACATGTCCATAAATGTGACAAGAAGAGTGAATTCAGGGACTGTTAAACATATTGCATCCTGATCAAGTTTTAATTTTTTTTCTTTTAATAAGCATATTGCAAGTTGCTATGAAGTCATGAAAGCTTTGAGCTATGCTGTCCAAAAGACAACCTTGCTTTATAATGCTAAAACATAACCTTATAATTGTTTTTTTGAAAACCAATACAAGTTAAGTGTATGAGAAATCTACTTACTGAAACAGGAGAGGTGCAGGGTGGAAAAACATTACTCTTCCAGATCCATATTAACTCAACAGAAGACCTATATTCAAATAACTCTTAGAGTAGGCCACTGGCATTCTCACAGAGGTTGAGTGGCTGAAAGTAAGGCTACAACGTAAAGAGGCCCTCCTAATCAGCAGCGAGAGCAGAAATTGTATTACGAGCTTTAAAACATCAGCTGCTTCTTCAACATCTCCAGACAAAAATTTTACTCCCTAAGTCCATGTTGCAAAGTTGTCAGCTGGGGTGAAATGAAGCTGAGCTGCTGCATAGCTGCCCACAGGTGAAAATGTGCTGAGAGGCAGTGCTCTCAACACAGGCCACTGTCCAGTGAGGACCTCAGTGCACTGCACCTGGGAGGTAGCACATGAAAACGTATAACACATGAAAAAGTATAGCACCTGAAAAGTATTTCTTAAATCCAAACATTGATAAGTCATCCAATTCTTCCTCTGCTGCTCCTCCTGCTGTTGCTTTGTTTTCAATAGCTGCAGCTAAACATTTAACCTTTACATTGATGGAATGACCTAAACATGCTCCTCCAGGCTGATCAGCACCAAGGTTCTCACAGTGAGCAGAGAAATGCCTTTCCTTTCAGCCTGGTAAATCAATACGCCGTGCGGCTGGCAGGCTTGCAGGTGTCCCCTGCTTAGAACACATGGAAGGGTCTCAGAGGTGGGATACAAGCATTTTTCCAGGTTGCCAGGTCTAACAGAGGGGTAGGCACAAACCTCCACCTTCTTGGCAAGCAGAAGATGAGCAGCTCCCAATCTGGAAACCTTGCAGTTGTTCCAGCTGGGAGGCTGGCTCTGGCTGTTGCTGTCCCAAGTCTGTGACTCTGCCAGTAGCTGAGGCACTTACTCATCGTCCAGGGATTTCAGACGGCACAGAAAGAGTTACAGGAAGGAGCAGCAGAGTAATCATGAGCTAATATGATCCCATGTTTTTTATTACTCTCAGAGTATTAAATTGATAGCCTGGTACCAAAGGCCAGAAGTGTCACCTCTCAACAAGATGAAATCTATGTAGCCTCTAGACAGGGGAAAGCTGCAAGATTTATAAAGGTATCCATAAAATTAACATTTGAATGAGCATGTGGGAGAAGAGAGACCATGAACTGCAGCAGCAGGTTGGCAAGTGCCTGTTGCCCCTATATTTAGAGCCCAGGAGACACGACTGACTGGGTGCATCCTCTTACACTCATGCCTGGCTGAGTGGGCCCCCAGATCGACTCTACCGCCAGGAAGGGGCTGCCATGGGACTTTCAGGATATGGTGGCATTTGGGTAGTGCCATGGGGACTAAGTGACAAGGGCAGGAACAGGACACATCCCAGATCTCCTCGAGGGATTGCTCCCTGGCCCTAGTGATTGAAGCATCTCCCCTCAGTTTGGCTTAGACAGGAAGGCTCAGACCCTCTTTCCACCCTCATCTTTCTGCAAGGCTCAGTCTGTGCTGTCTGTGCAAGCACCGAACACGGCAAAGCAATTGGACCTGTAGAACATGCTTTTCCATGGATCACAGAATGTCAGGGGTTGGAAGGGCTTTTTGGAGATCATCTAGTCCAACCTCCTCCACAGATCAGGGGCTCAAGATATTTACTGTCATGCTAAGAGTCATGAAATGGTGACCCCAGGCACATGCCATTGCCCCAGAGAAGACAAGAGGCCCACAGAAAACCTTGTCTCCCTCTTGCTGCCACAGGACTGCATCCCACCATCCAGGTGCCCAAGCGCTGTTCCTCCGTGCAGCGGAGACACTGGACACTCAGCACCCTGGCAGCTTGCTGGGAGCGCAGCGAGGTGATTACGTCTGTGCATGTCATGGTGCGGGCACAGGGCAAAGGGGCTGCTGGCACACGGGCCCGTTCAGCGTTCTGTTCCCACTGCTTGTAGAGCCAGGGTCTTGGCACCGCTGGGCCTCTGCTCTTCCTCTGCATAGTGAGGGCAATATTCTGGCCCTACCGTGGAACTGGGGAAACCACAGACACAGGGCACACACTTACAGCCTGGCCAATCCTGCATTGCACAGCTCATGCTTCTATATGTAGTGGTCATGCCATGTCCTAACCGTGTGCCCAGCCCTGTGCCACGCGCACCGTGCTGCAGGCTCACACATCTGGCGCAGTGGCTCAACACTCACTGCAAATGGAGCCATTACTGCTGCTGCCTGCAGTACGCCTGCTTTGCGGTTAAAGGAACAAAATGTTTATACAGGAATAAATCTGTGTTAAGGAGGTGAATCCAGCTCCACCCTGACAGGCTCTAAAACCAGGCTAGGAACTTGGGGGAAGGGAGCAGGTTCACGCGTGTGCTGCTCCCAGCAGCAGCGAGGCCTGGGAAGGGAAGTGGGGAGGGAAAGGGGAGCGAGCACGGTCAGCTGGCTGGTTGTGCACAGGAGCCACCAGCTCCTTGATTTCTCCGCCTGGTTTCCTGAACATGGAGTTAGCATGAATGACCAGACCATTGTCAGGCTTGCTCAGGCTCAGGAGGTGTTTCCTTCCCTGGGATGGGGGACTGCACCTGGCTCAAAGATTTAGGAAGAGCACAAGCTATTTGGACAGTGATGCTGCCACAGAATGGGGGGGCACTACGCTGGGCCCTTCCACCTTGACAACCCACCTGTCCAAATAACTCCTTGGCTGAAGCCAGCAGCAGGGGCTACGCAGGAAGAAATCCCTACACAGGCCATCCTTGCTCTCTGCCCCTCAGAAACACCGCACTAATCCCTGTCGCCTGCCTATGCAGGAAACCATGAAGATACAGAATCCAATTAGCTCAAAATTCTGCTCTGGCTCTCGCACAGCATCACCCTCTGATAGAGCTGTGGAGCTGCAGAGATAAACGGTGCATTAGGATTCCAGTGGGCTCTGGCAGACAAGGATGGCTCTGGAATCACACCAGCACAGGGAATGCATGAGGCACCAGCACGCCTTTCCCATGTCTCTCTCTCCACCTCTGCCTCATACCAGCTCTTCCTCCTTGCTCATCCTGCAGCACCATTCCCGCAGCTGAGCCCAGCTGTGCAAGGTGAAAAGCCAAGGACTGGGGCTAGAGCCAGCAGATCTCTGGGCTGGCCTAAAGGCCACAGGGCCTTCACTCCTCACAGGGGCAGGAAAACCTCTTAGGTGCCTGTTCACTGGCATCAGTGTCTCTCTGCGGGTGGACAAGCTGGCACGAAGCGCAGTGCCAGGGTGCACCTCCTCACCACTGCAACCCTCTCAGAGCCCCTCTGTGCCCAGAGGCCCCTTCAGCACCAGCATGACACACGTCACCCTCAGCTCCCTTGTCCCTCCCCACCAGGGACCAGCCCTGCATGGCTGGTTCTCCAGAATGATCTGGGGGACAAAGCAGGTCCCAGGCCCACAGAAACAGTGGGGAAAGGGACCGAAAGAGGTAATTCCCTCCTCCCAAACCTGCAGCAAGCTCAGCACAGCCTCTACCAAGCACAGCAGGAGGAAGGGGGAACTGTTGCTGGCTCTGTGCTACACCCTGGTTGTGCCTGTGGCAACAAGTCTCCTGTGCCTGATGCTGCCACTACCACGCCTTCTGCACTCACACTCTTCCTTGCACCCACAGTAAATTACCTACTTTGCATTTTGCAGCAGCAACTTAACAGTATTAATTCATTGTGTTCTGTCTTTAACAAACACCATTATCATATCACCAGCTAGGATTATGCAAATCCTGCGAAAGGAATTATTTCTCTCCCCAAAGTCACCTTGATTTATCAGTTTTAGCCTAAAATGAAATAGAAGTTCCTTTGGATAAACTGTTAAACACGACCACACCCAGGCAAAATACACATCCAGGCCAGGCAGAGCTGTACCCAGCTGGTACACCCTTCACATCCAGGTGACACAGGGGCAGCTGTGCTGGCCCCCACCAAGAACTGTCCCGTGCCAGAGTGCAGATGGACCTGGACACTAAGCAACCGAGCCCTGGACTGAGAGCTAGAAAAACAAACCCCTTGCAAAATACCCCTCAGATAACTCCATGGGTCCATTTCCCAGACACAGGGCCATGGGGCAGGTCTGAAGCTGTGCAGAAGTATGCAGGGCTGGAAATGTAGAAACATTCCAAAACAAAAGGTTTGCTCTGTGGCTGCTGCTGGTGTGCCCCATCCCTGTCACTGCTTTCCAGGCCACTACTTCAGGTGCAGCCCGTGTTAGGCATAACAAACTGGTGTGTCCTCCCGTGCAAATCTGGAGGCTGCTAGGGATCAATAAGCAAATATGCATCTCACTCTAGGAATCAGCTTTTTAACAGGGTCTTGAAAGAACATAAATGCCTTTGTCCATAATTTCCTTTACTCATAGAATCATAGAATGGTTTGGCTTGGAAGGGACCTTCAAAGGTCATCTAGTCCAACTGCCTGCCAAGATAAAGGCTCCTCACCTCTCTGATGTGGCAAGACCCGGCGGCAGTTGCACCATAGCACGTAAGGAAGCACTTACATGACTAAAGGTGACCTTTTTCCCATCATTTGTCAGCAATTTGAGTCAGTCCTTCACCAGCACCCTAGTAAGAAGGGAACCAGGGATTTGCCCTGATGGCCAGCAACTACTTCGTATGTTCCAGCTCAGTGCAGAGGGGCTAGCTATTCTAAGCGTTCTGGTTCAGATTCCATTAACCACGTTCTGTAAGAGCAGCAAAAAACTCCCCAGTTTGTTTGAAACACTTTTTTATTTTCAAACTCAATGTGTTCTGGCAGACAAAGAATCAAGGGCAGCAACCATTTGTCAGAGCAGCACCATGACTGCAGGCTGGTGTATTGAAAAGCCATTGACAGGTAACACACTCAGCATCTCTTGTGCTAATGGCTCACATATAACTCTAACAGAGATAGGAAATTCCTCCAAAAATACCACACTGTGACAGAGGCAAGGATGAAATCAGGCACTGGCAACCTGTGGCAAAATACAGCTCAGTAAAGCAGAACTACCCCCAAACCCTAGAAATAAAAACCGTAAAAGAAATCCCTGGTGCTATGCCTGGACACCAACAGCCAGCACACCAACCCCCGTGGCTGTGGTCTCCAGTCTGCACAGTGAGAAAGGGTTAAATCTGCCTTCAGCCTAACCTGCTCCAGGCCTGGGGAGTGCTGAACAGCCCAGGTTCTGTGAGGACACCTGGGGCCAACGCAGAGCTGGGTACAGGGTGGCTGGTACTTGCGGTGTGGGATGCTTAAAACCACAAACAGGGACCGTGAGGAGGAACTGAACTTGGCCATCCCAGGGCAGAGCCTGAGTGCTGATGGCGGAGAAATGCCTCCACCTGGCGCAGCAAAGATCCAGGCTTCAGGCTGCTCCTGGTCCCACAGAGAGTCACTCCTGCTCTGATGTGTTCAACCTGGTCTCTCTTTGATCTCTTCCAGTACTCTCATCTTCCTCTCCGCCTCCTCATTGCCCTGCCCCCAGCTCCTCATCACCAGCTCTCATTTCCAGTTGCACCTGATGTCTTCTGATCTTTTCACACCTTCACTCATGCTGACCTAAACTGGGCTCTGCCAGGCCACTGTTGTCCTTGCAAGGTCAGAGGGAAGCTTGGAAAAAGGGACTACATCCTCCTGGCCTTGAGCATCCAACGGATGAATCTTCCCAGATGTGTCCAGTCCTGCCCACTCTCCAGCTGGGTCAGTCCCTCTCCACAGACAGGTACCCTCCCAGAGGCAGCCCCTGCTCTGCTGAGGATGGAGACAAGGGAGGCCAGAGGCTGGAAAGGCAGGTGAAAAGCTAGAGCACAGGAGGAATGCCATGGCAGAGACAGAAACACGGAAGGCAATTCAATTTTCAGAGGCTGTCCCACCAATTCAGCTCAGAGAGATGATAAGAAACCCATTTCCAGCGATAGGCACCCTAATCCCCAGCCATCCTGTATTTCCATTTCCGAGAGGTGCTATTTCCAACAGGGAGAAATTTTCCCATCTAGGTTTGCTAGAAGGGACACCAATGGATTAAATACCAATTTTTTTCAGCACTGTTTAACTCCTCCTGTGCCTATTCCTGCCACTTATACAAGTACTGGAGGTACAACGCAGCAGAACGGCTGCTGCACTGTGCCTCAAAGTAGGAGAACAGCGCTGGGGGCCTCTCACAGGCTTCTCCCGGTGGCCTGCAGCCTGACAAAACAGGGAAGAGAGGAAAAATGAAATGCACTGGCAGTGCAGGCAGAGCAGCTTAGGTCATGTATTTATTATTGCTCAAAGCACGACTCTGAGACTCAACTGTGGGACAAGAATCATGCAGTGAAGCTTACATACAGAGTTAAAATCATTAGACAGGTCCAAGGTGTTCAAGACTGACTTAAAACTACATTTCCAAGAACGCAGGCACATACAGAAAGAGCGGAGCAAACCATGCAGTGATGGCCATGCCCTCCACATACCCACCATGTACCCCACGTCTCCACAGTTTAAGCATTGTGGTGCAGGTGCAGCCTTTGCCTCCAGGTTACTGGAGAGAGGGTAAGAGCAGCACAGGTGCAGCAGAGTGTATTGGCTAAAGAGGGACGAGTGGCACAGAAACACATACGGAGCAGTGGTAAATAGCCTCGTTGTCTTCAGAAGGGCCATTCTCTGCAGTGTCTTCCCCCATTGCTGTGTGCTGGGGTTGCTCAGGGCCAGCCTCCCCAAGGATGGTTGGTGCCTGTTCCCAGCAGACCTGGATCTTGCTATTATCAATGGTTATCTTACAAGAGCCACCTAACTTCCATCATTAATGAGGACTTCTCCCACCACTAGGAAGCCACTTGGATGCCAGCAGTCTTTCTCCACACGTCTATAACCAGTCCTCTGTGCCTCTGCCACTCATCCCAGCCCTCTTCCTTGTTCCTCTGCCCACACTCTGTGCTGAGCATCTCCTCTTCTCTCTGCTTCCTGATGTTAGGGCTCCTACCCACTATCCAAATCAGTCCATTAGGCAGCTGAAGGGCTCAAGACTCAGCCCTGCTTCTGTAACGCAACTCATTCCCCTGGCATCCCACACAGCAGCTCTGCCCACCTTCCCAGATATCAGACATAAAACTCTTCCCCCAGCACAGGAATAAAGTCCAAACACTCTGACTTAGCCCCTCCAAATCCCTCCCTTGATCTCTATTATGAACTGAACCAAACAGTTTTGCTGGAAAGGGGAGCCCCAAGGCTTGTGGGAGTGAGCACTAGTCGCTCTGTAGTCAGAGCTCTCCCACTGCTCCACGTGGCTCCAGCACCAACCACAACTGTCCATTCATTACCCACTAAACAAACAGAAATTGAAGGGCTCACGGCTCTAAAACACAGAAAACAATTCTCTGTGCATTTTAACGGTGCTGTAATTTATTGGATCAGAAGTGCTAAATGGCAGCAGAAGGGGGCTGGGCCCACCCAGAGCACAGGGGAGTGCCAGTGTGGTGGAAGCCAGAGACATATATCTGAGGGGAGAATCTGGGAAAGCTCCCAGGATTGCTACTGCTTGGGGCTGAGGGAACACCAAACACTACAGAGACTAATTCCCTGCGACACCTTGCTACCTCACCATTCAGTGTAGGACTTGTAGTAGAGGCTTCTGTAGGAAACATGTAGATGTGGAAGAATGGAGCTGAGCACTTTGCCAGCTACACCTCTTCTCTGTGCTGCTGCGAGGCACACCATTACGCTTCCCATGCAGCCCTTCCTGGTGGATTTGAGGATTCAAGGCACAAGCAAGAAATGCAAAAAACGCTTCATCTCTGGGGCAAGAGGAGCACCTGGTGGAAAGACGGAGAGCAAACGTGCATTACCGCTCCTCCTCCACGTAATCTCCCAGCTCTGGAGTTCGAGCTGCATTCAGCAGTAACTGAAACCAGGCTTCTTAACACATTAACTGCCTGTTAATGCAAGAAGCTCTGATAGATAACACAAGCAGCCAGCTAGAAAGCACAAGCTGCGGTGCAGGCAGGGCTACTTACGCTACTGTGCGTCTTGTAGGTAAGCTCTGTGCCTCAGCAAACCCTCTTACAGTGCTAGACAGGGCAAGTTCTGGCACTCATGCCCTCAGGCTGCATCCCCCTCCTGCATCCTCACCAGCGAGCAATGTGTTCCTGCTGCCAAGAAGGCTAATGATACCCTGGGATGCATCTGGTAAAGTATTGCCAGCAGACTGAGGGAGGTGACCCTTCCCCTTTATTCAGCGCTGGTGTGGCCACAACTGGAGTACTGTGCCCAGCAGCACAAGAGAGACATGGACATACTGGAGAGAGTCCAGCAAAGGGCCACAAAGACTGTGGACGGGAGCACCTCACACACCGAGCTGGCAGTGTTCAGCCTAGAGAACACCTGGGGACAATCTCATCCATGTACACAAATACCTGAGAGGAGGGTGAAAAGAGGACGAAGCCAGGCTCTTTTCAGTGATGCCCAGTGATGGGACCAGAGGCACCGGGAACAACCTGAAACTCAGGAGGTTCCCTGCCAACACCAGCAAATGCTTTTTCACCGTGAGGGTGACTAACACTGGCACAAGGTTGCCCAGAGAGGCTGTGAAGTCTCCACCCTCGGAGATATTCAAAAGCTGTCTGGACACGCTCCTGGGCAACCAGGTCTAGGTCGCCCTGCTTGAGCCAGGAGTTGGTCCAACCTCAACCATTCTGTGACTGTGATCTCCAACCATCCACATTCCTTCTTTTCTCTGCCCAGTTTCTCTGCCCTTCTGGGCGAGCTGCCTTTCCCCCTTCTCCTCTGCTCAAAGCTCCCCGTTTTTGCCTTTTTGGGGGTAATGTGGCAGTGAGAAAGGTGGCCGACTCAGGGGTAGTACCATGATGACAGCGAAAGGACAATGCAACTTCCAGCAAAAATCTGCTACTCCTTGGTCTTTTATCTTCCAGTAACCACTGACCTGGAGGGACAGTGTCTTGGAAGAATCACAGTGGGTGATGACAAGAGGGCTGAGCTGCCTGGGCCAGCATCAGGTAGAGGGGCAATTAGTCTTTCATGGGACCATGAGAATCCTTTTTGCTCTACACAGAGCAACATTTGCCTCCTCTGTACTCTCAGCAGGGTATGTGCTGGTAGCAAGCTCACAGACATGGATGAAGAGTAACAAGTGGGAGCAGGCTGGCAAGGTTTGTCCCTCCATGGTGCTGTGAGTCAGGTACAGTGCCCACATCTCTAAAAGGATTTTGAAAAACTAGAAGATGCTCAGAATAATTACAAATGTGATTTGGAAGCTGCAGAAAGCACTTGCCAAGGACAGAATGAAAGAGTTCAGTCTGTTGTCTCACCAGAAAGGTAGCCTGAGAGGTGATTTGATTGTAAGCACTTCGCAGAGAAAAAATACTTGGCGTGAAAGAGCTCTTTAACTTTGTTAATAAAGGAGCCTGGAGCGTGTAGTCAAGCAAAGTGTAAATATGAAACACAGCACTGGGCCATGCTACCTGAGAAGTGCCATCTGGTTTGCCTCCTCACATCCTCCACCCTGTCATAGAAGATACATCAGCTGAGAGACACCGGGTTCACTATAGGCAAGACAGAATAATGGTATTTCTTACTTGGAGTTACGCAGGGGCCTCAAATGAATGGTCACTTCAGGCCTTAAAAACCCATGAGACTGCAGGCACAAGTGACAGGCAGTAGGGCGTAAGGAGGCATCCTTGGCACCTGTAAGAAACAGGGAGCTTCTCTGCATGATGTTACCATGTGACCAGAGCACAGCAGTAACAACCCCAGGCATCCCAGGACTACAAGCAGCCACTGGTCTCACCTGGCAGCCGGTGACAGACCAAGGGATATCAGCACTGCCTAGTTTATGCCTGCCTCTGCCCAAACAGCATGACCTACGTGGGATGGCTGCTGGCTTGGCCAGCAGCACCCCTGGTTGTAGCAATGCCTCCCTTCCCTGTGAGGCTGGCGCTAGGGGAGATAGCAAGGATAGAATCACAGAATGATAGAATCACTTAAGTTGGAAAAGACTTTTAAGATAATTGAGATCATCCGATAACCTAGCAATGCCAGGCCCACCACTAAGCCATGCCCCTGAGCACCACCACATCTACACATCTATTAAAGATCTCCAGGGATGCTGACGCTACTGCTTTCCCGAGTCTGTGGATACCAAACTTGAGCACCCGGGTGTATCACTACCATTCCGGAGCAGGCTGCAGACCCTCCTGCCAGGGGAAACATCCCTGCAGCGTACATGGCAAGGCAGCAGACTGAAACATGTATTGGGATCACCCTTGGTTCTCTCACTTTTTATATGAAAAGAACCCGGGCATCTTGGTAGGCAGCACATTGAGTATTGTGTGCGCTGCCAATAAAGGCAGTTAGCAGCATCCCACGCTGTGTTAGAGGAACACAGCCAGTAGAGCAGGGGAACTGACTGTCCTTTTATCCCAGCACTTATTAGTCCCCACAAAGCAATATTACTTGCACTTTCCATTCTCATACAGGAAGGACACAAACAAATTAATGGGAGTTCAGTAAAGGACCACCAAGGTACTCAGGGCTTGAAGCACCTATGTCCTGTAAGGAAAGGCAGAGGGGGATGAAGGCTTGTTCAGCTCGGAGAGGAGATAGTTTCTGGAGGACCACATAGCAATCTGTCAGCACCTACAAGGAAGTTGTTAGGGAAGACTGAGCCAGGCTCCCAGCAGTGGCAGTCTATGGGAGGAGGACAGGCAATGGGCATAACTATAAAGACATGTTCAGGCTAGATAAGGAAAAACATCTTCCTCCTGAATATGGTCAAGCATTGAAACACAGGTCCAGGGAGGTTAGCCAGTCTCTCACCTTGAAGGTTTCCAGGACCTGCCTGGATGAAGCCCTGAGCAACCTGGTCTGATCTCACAGTTGACCCTGCCTGCGTATAGGTCTGCTGAGGTCCCTTCCCACCTGAATTATCCCGTGATCTCCAACTCAGCATAGGAAAAGAGAGTCTCCTAGCTCCAAACTCACAGAGCAGGATGAGGCAAAGTGGCAGCTGCCTGCATCAGTTACATGGTCGCCTCCTGACACACACTTTGCTGCTCCCTCAGACCCTGTCATTCAGGACGGCTGAACACTTGCTTCCCCACTTCTGTACTTTCAGAGTCCAGGAAGCTCCTGCTTGGCCATGCTAATCTATCCCATCTTCTGGCACAAAGAAAGAATTCAAGGCTGCAAGCAAAGTGCTGAGCCGCACACAGTCTCCAACTTGGCACCAGCTCCACCTCATTCTCCCTGGGGAGCTCCACTAGAGACCTTCAACATCTCAAAACAAAGCAGCAGCTCCACAGGACAAGGGACTTAACACCTTCCAGCTCCCTTTATACAGCAAATTATGTCCACGTGCCAGGTGGGTCTGCCTTGTGCCGGGTGGTGCAGGAGGTGATGAAACATGAGGTTAGAAGAATTACCAGAGTGAGACCAGGAGAGTGGCTTTTAGCATGCTCATGACAATAGCTCCAATTACAGGGCTTGGCTGCATCTTCCTGCTTCTGATTTTCATTAACAAGCCCATGGTCAATTCTGTCTGCTACTTTTCACTGGGCAACCAGCCAGAAGCTGGCAGCAGCCTCTGCTCCTGGCAAGGTCCAGAGGGAGGCCAGACTGGCAGCAAAGGCCCAGCCAGGCATTCAGATGTCCTGGCTCCTGGCAACAAGGCAACCGTTCGGGAGAAGGGAGGCGAGTGGCACAGCTACCTGTCCCGTTGGAAAGCGCACACTCCTCACAGGAGGCTTAAATGCACTGAGCATAGTCCCTCAGTATGAAATACCATCACAAACACTACCACTCTCTTATGTCCCAGGGACAGCTCAGTTTTGGCTGCATCACCTTTCCTAATGCAAAGACAAAACAGTTCACTGTCCAAAATACGACTCCCCAAGCAAGTGTAGGACACAGAACCTCTCAGGTTAGCACGACTCCAGAAAAGTGAGTCATTTCCAAGTACAGGGTACTTGTTCCCAGCACAAGTACTAGGAACAAAGTTTTTTTCAACTTCCTTGGACTGCAGAGACCCAAGGCTGCGAACATCAAAACCCGCATACCCCAGCAAGAGGAGTGGATGAAAAGCCTCAGTGCAAAAGCAGGGGTATAGAGTCGGGGGCAATCATTTGCCACCGCAAAGATCGCAGATGAACGTGAGCCCTTTACAGCCGCAGGACGGGTGGTAGCCAGCCTTCCAGCTGTTTGCACCGCGAGCTCCCCTTTCCCCACCTCACTACATACCAACCACAAGTCCTGTAACGTAAACTACAGAGACGTTCAACTGACACAAGAAACGAATCAGTTTGAGGGAGCCCTACTGCTGGGCACCAGGCGCGGTGTTGCCGCTCTGCCTCAATACTCCTGTGAGTTTTGGAGCCAGGCTGCCCTTCCCACAGTAAGCTTGCAGATGATACCTTGTCTGCTGGGCAGAGGACCAGAAGAGTGTAGAGGGGTTTGCAGGGACACTTTCTCCTTGCCCTCAGGATGTTCACTGTGCTGAAATTTCAACAGGAAGCCAAGCGTCTGTTCTTCAAATAAAGAGGTCTCCCAGAGAATGGGTAGGGGGCCAAAATCAGCACAAATGTAAACATCTGGTCTTACAGGCAAGAACAGAGTTTGCAGAAGCAGTGCAGCACCTCTGAGATTCATTCAGCTTTACTTCCCCTGGTTAATCAGTTCAAAACCCATCAATACTCAGTCACAGCCAGCACACAGCGTATGTGTGTGGGCCCACATAGACACAGGAAGGCCTCACAGTACGAACATACGTGTGCTCTCCCCAGCAGAGGGGTTTGTGTGTCTGTGCTGCTGCATGTACATGTGGGCCTCCCCAACACCCTCGTGCTCAAGGGTGGTTCCAGCATGTTCAGCCTTCACACTCTTCCTTTGAGGAAGGAGGGCAGAACCAAACTGCACCACACAGAGACTGACTGTACAAAGAACTACTTCTCCCATCCCCTAAAGCAGACCCTGACTTGGGGCTTGTCAGAAACAGTCTGCACAACCTATGAGCTTCATTGCTCCTCTCAGAAGACCACACTGTGGCACAGAGATATCTTAAAGGCAGACCTCCCAGCTCTGCACCTGCACACTGGGCTAGATTTACTCAGTGTTTCCGATTCCTCTGCAGCAATCAAAGTCTGAAATAGTCTCAGCAACAAGAGGCCTGGATTTCCTCTGTACAAGGCCAAAGAGCTGCACAACCACTCCGGGCTATTTCCAGACACAAACAGGATCTACTGGTACTCCCAGCTCTCACTCCCTACTACCACCCCTTTCAGCAGGGTAAACAGTGTCTCAGCTATTGGAATATCCTGCTATGGACAGCCCAAACCATTCGCAGTTGCAGACATCCTACCTGATGCACAAGATCCCCTGGTGTGCCAGCCTGGCCTGCAACTGCTGGGTCAGCAGCCTTACTGAGGTAGTTGCACCACCTGCTGTCTGCTCCGAAGCAAGTTACCAGTGTCTATTAAGACATCATTAATGACAATCGTTATTAACAAAAAGTTTCCTTCTTCAGAACCATTTCTTTCTGCAAAAAGTCATCAAGAAAGATCATATATCTGAAAATTATGAAACAAGGACAGTCTAGTCAAAACGGTTCAGGTACAAGAATGGTTCAGAATATGAGAAGTTCACTTTAATACCCAGCACCTCTCGGGAGAAAGATTGCACTGTTATCCCTTTGGGAAGCTCTCTCAAGTTATTTCCACTCCAAAATCAAACAAAACTTTCATCAGACAAACAAGACTTCCAAAGAGGTGGAAATTCTGCCACGCAAAAAAACCCCAGCCACCTGCCCAACATCACTTGCGGCTTAGCAGAAAGGAAAAAGGCACATTTTAAATCCTGCTTCGTTCCCCTTTCCTTGCCAAGGCTGCAGCGCTAACTGATCCAATCCAATGAGGTAAAGAGATAAGATTCCTACAAAAAGACAAAATACTAAAAGTCTTTAAGATAACAATGTCTTGTTTATGCATGAAGGCAGACAAGTCATTATACTCTCTTGGCTGGCACAAATGTGACAGGCTGCAGGAAGATCCTTACAATCCTAGAGATCAAGGATCCTGTTCATGGGCAAGTATTTTGTGTGCGAGGCCTCAAAAGTAATGGGGCATGCAGTAGCAAGGTCAGTGCGGGTGTAAATGGAAAGGAGTTCAGATGATAAATGATCTCTGCTTGATGAAGCCCAAGTGCATAATGCGCAGACAAAAGCAAATAAAAAAAAGTTTATTTAAAAAACACTCCCCGCCTCCACTCCCAAATACCCACATACTTTTCAATAAGCTTATTGCTCAGTCTAAATCTCCTAGCTCCTCCTGGCCCTACAGACCAAGGAGAGAGAAGGACAGAAGTATTCGTGTATCCCTGTCCTTCCTGCAACCAGCATCATTTAGCTATGTTCAACTGGTCCCAAATACCAGCATTTTCTTCTCTCCTTACTGTGCACACAGACCTCAGAGGTCATCAGGCACAAAGGCTCCTTTCTCAGTGGGACAAGCGTATGGATTTATACACAGTCATCTGCTCACACCAAGATGGGAGTTCCTGCTTGGCAGAACCGTAAAGAAAGCATAAGAAGGCATACCCAGCTTCTCTTTTGAAGCCAAAGCCCAAACAACATCAAAATCATCTCTGAACCACTCAGCTTGCAGTCCAAACATGTCCGTGCTCCTTCTACAGCTCACGGTCTACGCTCTCAAAATACAGCGTTCAGGATTCCCTAACAAGCATTCTGTAGCATTTCCCAGTCTCACCACACTGTTCTGCTTCCACTGAGCCAGGGCTCATCTTCCAAGCTTGCTCTCTGTGAAAGAGATATTGGCAGTTTCTTGTGCAGCATCTATGAATCCAGAACAGCAGGGCTCTCTCAGCAGGCTCTGTCTTTCCTTTGGGTGGTCATAAACAGACACTCTTGGACCTTCCTCCTAAGCAACTGCCAGGCAGGTTTGGTAAGAACAGAGCAGGGGACTTTGTGCTTCATGTTCTGTCAGTGCTGCTGTGGGGTTTCAGCATCCTCTTCCTCCTCCTTACCATGGTCTGTGTGGTGCAGCAGCAGCGTTATGTCAGGGCTGGGGCTGGCCTCTTTGTGCAGCTTCAGTGCTTTTTCACCTGCATGCAGACAGCACATTTAGTGACAAACTCACTACAGTACCCATAAAACCTGGTGTTGGCAAGGAGCTGGAACTAGACACAACTCCTAGTGAAGCTACAAGAATGCCTACTGAGAAACAGAAAGTGATTTTAAATGGAATCACCTTTGGAATGACATGAAGGGAGATTCCTGACAGACAGCAAAGCCCAGCCAGTTCAACAGACTGAGACGACCTCCCAGCAAACGTGTGGCGAGGAATAAAATGCAGATTTCCTGTGGAAACAAAAAACATTACAAGTGGCAGGGCAGGCCCTGAGGAGATATGCATGAGACATTTTACAGCTGAAGCCTAGATCGAGATGCCAAGCTGCTTATTTCTGTTAGCACATTCTTCATGTGCACAGAGTTCTAAAAACAATTTCTAGAAACAGAACAACCTGTTAAACTGGAATGTGAAATTTTAAGCCCTCTGACTCCATAGCTTGGCTACACGGGAATACTGTGACTTCCCGATCAGAAAAATTTCACCTCAGCATTCAGCAAAAAAATGACGAGTGGTGGATTCCTCAAAGGAGGAGAGAATGTGCCAAACTAGATTAAAGAGATAGCTCAAACTGGCACTTTGTTCATATCTAGGTCTGATGCAAAAGCATGCCCTTCTTACGCCTCCTCCTTCTGCAATGGCTTGTGAGGCCCGTGTGTTTTAGTCTATCTCAGACACCACCAAACTTCGGCTCTTATTGTTTTTTTTTAAACACCAGCCACTAGTCTCTGCTCCTTCACTGCAGAAACTGCAAGACAAAGCATTAAACTTCTGTGAAAGGAGAACAAAAATAACAGGAGATGATTTCTAAGGCTCTAAGGAAGTTCCCACCACATGAGGCCCTTCAGGCCTCTAGGTCTTGCCCTCCCTGTGACTGAAAGCCATCACAGATATACAGTCTTCTTTGAATGTATCAGAGCATGACAAAGGGTAAGTATAAGGGCCACTGCAAGAAGCCCGAAGAAGCAACCCTGGCAAATATTCTCAGCATACAGCATTAATCCTGGTGCAGCTCTCCTTAGTCTATTCTCTCTTGCAGATATGCTTCCTACCACAGGACACAGTTTTATCGATCCACGGACGTGCTATGCTGAAAGGCAGTGCTGCTACTCATGCGGAGAAAGTGTTCTTCAAGAAACCAAGGGGCATGGTATGGCAGGTATTGCAAACCTTGGCAGAGACCTCAGCTTAGACGCTGTTCTGTGGCAGACAGTGTGGTGATGCCTGAATCAACAGAATACATAACCCAAGAGCTGCTAAAGTAGCTGGAGTTCCGAGGAGGGGCTTTTTTTTTTGTGCAACATGTGTGATGAACTTCTGTATCCTAGAGACCAAGTCCCAATCAGAGAACGCTCCTGCAACAGAAGCCCGTGGCTTGACACCAAAGGTAAAGGGAAAAGACCAACCTGCAGAGACAACTTGGGCAGGTGCTGCACAAGGTTCCTCCCTCAGAAAAAGGCGCCGCGTGGCCTCTCCGTACCCTGCCCGGTTTTTCTTGCCACCAGTGCAGATGCCACGTCTCGAACACCAGCCCTAACACACACCTACGCCACTTCC
>NW_009710434.1:0-237 GCF_000703405.1 Apaloderma vittatum | reverse complement strand
CCCTGGTTCAGGCCCCGCTCAGCACGTTCCCCATGTCCTCCACGCTCCACCCTGCCAGGAATTATCGTGAGAAAACAGGGTGACCTTCTCCTAATCTCCAAAAGCCCTTTAAAACCTGGATCATCTTCTTCTCCCGCGGACGCAGACATCGTCGTCCCACTTGGCAGCTCAAGCAGGTTGGGGCGTCCGGGGCAGCGGCTCAGCTGCTGCCTGAGCGAGACCCCCCTCGGCCGGCCG
>NW_009710433.1:1615-1844 GCF_000703405.1 Apaloderma vittatum | reverse complement strand
TGTCCCGGCAGGTCTGCCCGGGCTTGGCCCTGCCTCGGTTTCCCCTCTTCTCAGGAGGGGTTGGGTGTTGGTTCCTGGAGGTCTCCTCCTAGGGGTGCCAAGGGACTGTGTTGGGCCTGGGGACATGTGTGGGTCCAGAGGACATCCGTGGGTCCTGGGAGTGTTTGCAGGTCCCAGGGACACCCGTGGGTCCAAGGGGTGTGTTGGTGGCACCCGCACGTCCCGCGAA
>NW_009710433.1:0-1513 GCF_000703405.1 Apaloderma vittatum | reverse complement strand
CAAGGGGTGTATTGGTGGCACCTGCAGGTCCTGGGAACATCTGTGGATCCCAGGGAAATCCATGGGTCCTGGGGGACATCCATGGGTCCTGAGGGACATCTGTGGGTCCTGGGGGATGTCCATTGGTCCTGAGGAACAACTGTGGGTCCAAGGGACACCCGTGGGTCCAAGGGGTGTATTGGTGGCACCTGCAGGTCCCGAGAACATTTGTGGGTCCTGGGGGACGTCCGTGGGTCCAAGGGACATCCATGGGTCCAAGGGGTCTATAAGTGGCACCTGCAGTTCCTGGGGACATCTGTGAGTCCTGGGAGACATCTATGGGTCCCAGGAACATCCATGGGTCCTGGGGGCGTATTGGTGGCACCTACAGGTCCTGGAGCCATCCATGGGTCTCTGGGACATCTGTGGGTCCAAGGAGCGTGCACACGGGTCATAAAGACATCTCTGAATCCTGGGAGACATCCATGAGCCCAGGGGTATCTGTGGATCCTTTGGGGTTCTGTGGGTCCATGGGACATCCAGGAGGCCCAGGGGCATCTGTGGGTCCCGCGAAATACCCACGGCTCCCAGGGACACCCGTGGGTCCAAGGGCTGTATTGGTGGCACCTGCAGGTCCTGGGGCCATCTCTGAGTGCCGGTGGCATCTCCCGGGCTTCGTGCTTGCCCCACTGACAGCCCTCTCCTCCCACAGTGGTCCTGCTGGACTTCGCCAAGGCGCAAGGGGAGCTGGGCTGGCTCACCCAGCCCTACGGCAAAGGGGTGAGCACCCGGGGACCCCACGTTCAGCCCACACCAGGGATGGGGACAGGGACCTCCCTGGGGATGGGAGCGGGAACACCCATGGGGATGGGGATGAGAACCTCCATGGGGATGGAGATGGGAGTGGGAGCACCCATGGGGATGGGGACAGGGACCTCCCTGGGGATGGAAATGGGGACAGAAATGGGGACCCTCCCTGGGGATGGGAGTGGGAGCACCCATGGGGATGGGGATGGGGACCTCCATGGGGATGAGGACATCCATGAGGGAGCTCTGTGGGGCTCTTTGGGACCTGAGTGGAGATGAGGGCATCCATGGGGATGGGGACACCCATTGGGTTGGGGACATCTATGGGCATTGGGTTGGGGATGTCCATGGGGATCTCCATGGTGTTGGGATATCCATGAGGGTTGGGGACCTCCATGGGGGTGGAGACACTGATGGAGATGGGGACATCCATGGGGGTGGGGACATTGGTTGGGATGGAGACAGGAACACCCACGATTATAGAGACAAGGACATCCACGAGCATGGGAACAAGTGCATCCCTGAGCACCAGGGCCACCACCCACCCTGCCTCAGTTTCCCCCCGCCATAGCCCCCGTTTCTCTCTCTCTCGGGCCGGGCAGTGGGACCTTCTGCAGAACATGCTGAACGACTCCTCCATCTACATCTACTCGGTGTGCAACGTGCTGGAGGGCGAGCAGGAGAACTGGCTCCGCACCAACTGGATCTACCGCGGCGTGGCCCAACG
>NW_009710432.1:0-8670 GCF_000703405.1 Apaloderma vittatum | reverse complement strand
CGAGTTGTCTCTGGGAGAACAGAGCCAGGAACGCACGCACCCACCGGACTCACCTGCACGCCCGAGAGTTCCCACTGCGGGCGGTGGTTTAACGGGCGTTAGCACTTCGCTACCAAATCATCCACCAGATCCGATGGATGGGCATGCAGCATGAGACAGACATTTCTGTCGCGGTAGGGAATTCTCTCAGATTTATGATGTATTGCTTACTGCAGCACGAGACAATAGCTCGTGTATAAAGCCTGGCGGGAAAAGGAAATCTGGACGCTCTATTAAGCAAATTTACACCATCAGAGTTAGTCTGTATGTGTTCAGGGCGTTATTTCAGGTAGCTACAACTTCGAAGAACTAAGTTACACGTAGATACACATTTACAAGCATGCCTGGATTCCCAGATGTTTGCTAGAATGCTACAGAGACAATCCCTGCAGGTCTCTGTCAGAATCCTTCAGGAGGAGTGAAGCAGGACAAAGATGCACACTATAAGTTAAAAGCTCTTTGCATTTGATAATTTTTGTATGCATGAGCATATACTCCTCTGTAGACATGTACGCATATGTATTTGTATGTAGTAGTTATCCATTTATCTAAGCTACTAATTTTAGATGCACACATTTCTTCCTTTTTTTTTTTTTTCCCCCAGTATCACTGTATGCATTTCTTTTCCTTGCCTTCCCCTTCTCTTACTCCAAACTCTTTTGTGGTGCTCAAAGAAACACTGAAACAGTGTTGAAACACTGCTGTAGAAAACTGCCAATGCCTTACAATATGATGACTGCTTTCTAACAGAAAGAAGTCATCATTTAACAGTTTTCAATAGTTTTCTTAACAGCAGAATATAGCTGAGCTGTAAATCTAGAATGAGCAGGGAAACTTGGAGAAATTCTGCCTTAACTTTTAACTCCACCTCACGGGTGCAAAGGGTTTAAGTCAGCATGCATAAAGCCCTACAGGAATAACAACAGAAGTCAATTACCACTTGCTCATAGGTCACTTCTTGACATATGCAACCTTATCTAACAATAATATATGTGTGTGTGTGAATATTTAAGTTGACAGCTCCCAGCTATCAGCTATTTAACAGTACTAACACCATAAGACTTTGGAAAATATTCCTCCCTCCACAGTAAAGATTTCCATGTCTACAATATTTTTTAATTACTAAGGAAAGCTCATAATTTTCACAGAATATTAATCTAGCTGACAGGTCAGTTTTGTGACAACAGTTGTTCTGAAAGAAAATTTTCAACTCACTCTCAGCAGGGATGAGTACAGCCAAGAAAATAAAATTCTTTTGCTGTTTCCAGACTCAAAAACCATAGAATAATCATAATCTCCTAGTATTTTTAAAACTGCTTCTTGTTCACACACTTAGAACAATTTACAGTACGGGTTAGAGCACTAACAAGTCAGATACTTCCTAATCTCACAGCAAGTTTAAGTACACCTTTCACTCTGTCTGTCTCTATGCCCTGCCACAAATGAGGAATTGGCTTCATACTTCAGAAGCCTAAAACCACACCCACCTTTCTGTTCTCGTTTGGAAACTCCTCCTTTTGAGCTCTTGCACCTAGACACAGGATGGGAATATATTAGTCTCCAAAAGCCTCTCAAAACAGATAGTATTGTAAGAAAACACCAGAATGATGCTGATACGATTCCAATATTGAAAGATGACATTCAGATTCTCAGAGCTTAAATTTATCTAAGAGATTTGGATGGCCAAATCACACTAGGAATTTGATCATGGGATGGGATGGAATTTCTTTTCAGCTCTTTCCTGTGAGGCACTGGGGCAGGAGCAGAATAAAAGCTCAGAATCAGTGACTACTGTACTTTTTTTCATTGTGAACAAGGCATGATGATGAAGAGGTCAAAACGAGGCTTTCAGCTCTTGTCACAAATCTTTGTGGGGCATGGGTCTGCTTTCTTTCACAATATTTACATCAGCGTGACCACTATCATAACATTACTTATCTCCCTTGGCACAGGCTGAGGTTCCACACAGAGCCTTCCTCCACTCCTTCCTTTTAACCTCCAGAACCAGCACTTCCTGCAGTCCTTTCCAGTTCTGTTCTCTGGCACCCTCAGTGGTTGTCAGCGTTAAGCCTTCAATCCCAACCTCACAGACGAGACCTTCTGAGATGACTCCTTTCACATGGCATTCTTCAGGTAAAGCCCAGGTCAACTGGAGAGAGATGAGCAGTGGCCTGCCATGAATGACACGCTCAGCATTGTTGCCCAAGGCCAGCATAGCTGAAAGGACACAGACATAACTACATCTGTGCTGAGCTGCACCAGAGAGAGCGAGCCTTTTAAGCAGGTCTTTAGTTAGAAGGAGCCCTACCAAAAGGCACCCTAACTCTGGACGTAGCCCTTTCCTGTTCCCTGCTGCAAGATGTTGGAATACATACACGTGGCCCTGTTACACAGTCTGATGTGTGGCTTCTCATAGAATAGGACCCAGAAATACTTGAGCTGGCTGACTTTTCTCCAAGGGGCTCTGTGCACACAGATGCTATCATACCTCCAAGGAGATTCCCCTAAGAAGTGTGTTGCAATGCTTCACACAGTAACAGCCTGTGATTTCCTGCTGGTTCTCCCCTCTAGTTGTGGAAGGATTTGTGCCAAGCTAGCTCATTGCTTCCAGCATGGGCCATGTTGTCTGTGCAGGTGCACCACTGATTACAAATGGAGTAACTGCAGTGACTCCCATTTACTCCAGTTACTGCAAGTTGGCCCTGAGATGAAGCAAGGCTCTTGCTGCCTCCTCCTCCTCCTTATACAATCTTTTAGGATATAAATTACAATTGTGTCCACTGTGACTACTGAACTAGAGGTGTAGAAAACTGCTAGTGCAGAACAGGATATGAGGTGTGTAAAGACCTTAAAAGGCTAGACAGAAACCAGATGTCTCAAACTGCCTTGGCGCGCCACAGTTGCTGAGCCCCTTGATAAGATGTGGGTGAGGGAGAGGGCCTTATGAAGGCAGGACAGCCTTGCCTCAGCCCCATCCCTCATGGACAGTTGACAGGTGAGTGGCTTTTTGCCTCGTTATTGGCAAAATGCATATAATGGGTGACACCTATGCATATGCTAGTGAAGATTATCATGAACATACATCCCGTGAAGTGCCTTAGTCCTCCCCACACGTGATATATCAGTATGTAGATCAACCTGGGGAGGGACACAAAGAAAATGTGTATAAATAAGGGAGGCGCAAGGATAAAGAAAAAAAGAAGAAGATGATGGATGCATCCTTGAGCCCTCATTGGCAGGATGAATGTAGGAACCCAGGCCAGATCTCTTATCTCTGTCCCCCTCTCTCTCTTTTCCTTTCTCCTCCCTTCTCTTATTGTCATTAAGTAGTGCAAGGCATATCATACTGCCTGCTTAGCTTATACTTGACCTTGCCTTCTTGATATCATTAAGTAATGCAAAGCACATCATATGGCTTGCTGTAATTTGTTGTATAACTAGCCTGTTCCTTCTTATCATTAAGTCATATCAGTTGCCCTGATGTGTCACGTGTTTAACCAATTATCGTGAGTCCAATTTATACACTGTGGAAAATTAATAAATGTTTGTGTATGGACTTTGAGACTTGTCTTACCATTGTCCACTCTGCTGGGGATTTACAAATCTAAGTCAGTTGTGTCCGTCTTCTCAGCAGGATGTTACAAGAGGGTAATCAGGTTTATCATGGTATTATGAACAATTTAATGTCATGGGTTCTTATGCCTGTTACCAATCTAGTTCCCAATATGTGACCCAGGTTCTGTTTACCTGTGACGTAAATCTAGGCTAATTCTATGTCCTTGGTGGAATTAAGAATGTATAAAGCTGAATGAAAAGAGAATCAGCATGTAGGTGTCAAAGGTGGTGGACAGATTCCTTCAGCATTCTGCTATTTCATCGGCAGGGGATATCACCTCCAGCTTTTCATCTGTCACCTGCATCAACGTGGCCAACTCGAGCCGTTTTGCACTAAAACCCAAAACAGTCAATTTGACTGCTCTCACAACTCCAACAACAGAAGCCATGCCTGGATTTTACCTCTGCTGACAGGGTTGCCATGAACATGTGATACCTTACTTACAGCATGTCATCACATGCATAGAAAGTTTAAAGTTAGTCTGTCCTGCAGGCAGAATTCTACAGCATCTCCACAGCAAGTTGTTCTCTTCACGGAGCTTGGCACCTTTCTGAAATTTCTAGTCCTGTAGAATATGCAAATGCAGGATTTAGATGCTTTGGCCCAGCAGCGAAAGCTTCTCATCTCCCCTCCCAAGGCGAAAAAAAAAAATCAGACACCAAAATGTGTAAGGCCAGATCCCCCAAGGTGCAGAGCACAGCCTGAAACATGCTGGAATATTCCACATGCTCTACTCAAGACAACACATTTGTCCCCCCTATTTTTGATATTACTGTTTACTTTTTTTTGTATGACAATAGCGCAGCAGACACTCAGTCATGGGCCAGAACTCCATTTGTGTTAGTGCTAAACAAACAGCGAATAACAGGCTATTCCTTGTATGGTGTAAGTATATGACAACAGACAAATAGCGGTGCAGACCAATAGCATTGGTCTGTCACTTCAACTCTGACAAATTTTGTCTCAAAAGTTCTATCGTTTACAATGGGAGGAGCAGAGTCATTCTATGTATGGTCTGCATAGGGCCAGTAAAAGGTGTCCACCACTGTAAGGGAAATGCAAGATGACACAGATCCTACTCTGGACACCACCATCGCAGCTAAAATGCTTCTCTTCTCAGAGAAGTGACTTTCACTTCTCTGAGTAACTTGGCACAGTGGCATCACTTTTCATTGGCTTTGGTAGAGCCCACCAATAAATGACAGCAGCAGTTGCTGGGAGGCTCGGCTCACCCCGAAATTCAGGATAACTGAGCAGAGTTTCTCATTGGGCACACTTAACATTCTTTCCAGGCCAAATCAGTTCATGGGAGGTAGCATCCTACAAAATACTGCAGTATCCTTATGCATACAACCTTCCTGCCAAAACTGGGGTAACAGAAAGTCGATGTGACTTCAGTTTGCTCTGAGTTTTCTTTAAAAAGCCAGACTCATATAGAGAAAGAAGTAGGCTCCTACTCCACAGTAGCTTGGATATGCGTTTGGGTTCTGCAAATTGATCTTCCTGGACAGGACTTTTGATGACTTTTACATCTGGAACGACAACTAAGCGTTGCAGAAAACAAGCCAATATATGGGAGGACTTTCCTTGTATCACCTGTTGGAAGTTAAGTCTCTGCAGGGAAGCCTGGAATCATGTCTGTCAACTCTAGTTAGGCAGCATCTGAAAACAGATATCTGTCTGATTACTCTCATTGGCCAGAAGAGGTATGGCTCCAAAGCTGATGAATCTATACCTCAATGAAACCAGTGTAAGGAGAGTAGGGGAGCACAGACCACTGATCGTGAAGTTTTTCTGCCCAGCTGAAGAAGGGGATAGGCTCCCTTTCTTCTCACAATTATCTGGCAACTTGCTAAGCTTCAGCTGACCTTTCCATTCTTTGAGGTTGCCCTCTTTCCTCCTCCACAAGACACATCGAGAGAGAAAGTAAAATACCATTTTTCCTTGCTTGTTTCAGTAGCTCACCTTTTCTCTCCCCTTCTTTCTCCTATAGCTTTTCTCAAGCCTCTCCATGCCTTTTTTGTTACATTATAAAATCTTTCTCTCCCCTCAGTAGTTATTGCTTTTCCCGCTACGGTATTGTCATTCAGGACAAGAGAAGGAATGCCTGTCATGCAACTTTTTCCAGCAGCTTATTAACAGCATGTTCCCAGGGAAAGGATCTGGGGGAGTAAGAAGGTGGGAGAGCTTGAAAAGTAGGAAAAGAAACATAAGTTACATCATACAAGTGTGATGGAATAAACGGAACAATATAGTAAACCAGGTCAACATTCACTCCACCTTATAGACTCTGTCAGGAACGTATGTGTTTCTGTGCGTGACTGGCACCATTTGCCCATATAACGTGCACAGGTGTGCCCACATGCATTTGTGAGCTGAAGGACGGGCTCAGGAATCCTCACCCAAAAAGAAGTTCTTTCTAGACTTGTCTTAAGTCCTACACATTTCAGACCTTGAGAAAATACAACCCACTAAAACAGACTAATTTAAAAGCAAAGCAATCCACCAGAACTCATGCAACAAGGATTTAAAGAGGTACCTTAGGTGGAGAAAGACTTTATAGAGTTTAAATAACAAAAGTCCATTCTGGGATGTTAAGCACACATGAACAATTGCTGCTCAGATGAAGTTTCACAGCCTGATGGCATGCAAAATTACAAGTTTTTAGCAACTAAAGGAGCATGAACATTCTAAATATTAAAATTAGTTATGTTCTTAGTGACTTGTCTTTGTCGTTGGTTCTAATTTGCAAAGCTTATTTGAAAATAGCTGAAGATAACCACCACGTTGTGTGGGCTAATAGCCAAGAGTCCTCAGTTGTCTAACATAACTGACAGGCAACTTTTCTGTGTCATCCTTGCTCGGCACTGGGAATTACCACAAAGCTGAAATGACGATGGCAGAAAGTAACAGAGCGCATTCGCGAGGCACATGCCCGCAGATGTATATGCAATCACATATATCCATAAGCAGCAAAAAGAGCAGCCGTTACTCGATTTGTGCAAGGTATATCAGTTCCTTTGGCCCAGTTTACTCACAATGAGAAGGACTAACAGTCTCTGTTACATTTCAGGATCCCAAGCCCTGCAAAGGGTAACATTTAAGAGACAGCAGTTGCTGCCATGGCTGCAAACTTTGTTTTCTCAATAGTGATCTCAGATAACACTGAGGCCTGTTTATCCTCTCCTTGGGAAATTGCCATCTGATCGTGTGTCTGACAGCGTTCCATGGGCAGTTCCAATTCTTTCCAGATCAGAGTTCTAGCTTTTCATGGCAGAGGGCAACCTGATATTCTGGCCTACCTCCAGTTTACAGAGGACTGCCAGCCAAGGAGGCTGCCTCAGTGATAGGACTTTTTTTGTCAGCACCTGTCTCAAAGCATGCCGTTACAGAAGTGGAAAAAATCTACGGTCACTTCATCAAAACCAGTTCCTTAATCATATCTCTTCCTTATCACCTGCTTCATCGTGCACAGCATCTTACTGTGTGGCTTATTATTAGCCATTATTTTCCACAGCACTCATCTTACCCAGTCTAGGGGCCAGAGGTGACAACACTGGAAATTCTGAGACTGGGGCAGAGGTGGGCAAAAGGGAGCAGCAGTAACCACAAGTCTTAGAGAGCTCTAGTGTGCTGTGAGAGTGACCCAGCCAAGGGTGTCACAAGCAAATTCCTGGGAGGGAGGATGAAGCCTTGCTACCGTACACACTGACTTTTGGATTTTGCATTTGAAAGGAGCAAAGTTGTCTGACAATATGAGAAGGCAACAGCTCTGCAGTTAGCATCCCAACCTCCTATCAGTCTGGGATACTCCTGCACGCGTCTATGGTTGGGGAGCTCCTCGTGTGGAGTTGCCAAAAGATGTGCAAAACTCCAGCTAAAATGGGCAGTGCTTTGCTCCAAAATCAGCTAATTGCAGTCTGCTTTTGTCTGCGTTCCAAGAAACTCCTTTGCCAAGCATCTGGAGAGTTTCAGGAATGTCAAGGGACTAGTCGCATGCTGGTCTTGCTCATGACTCTGGTGTAATCTACTGCTAGGTACCCCACTATCTCACTCTGCATTCCCCAAACACTTGACAAACTACTTCAGCTTCCTATACAGAATTCTTCAGGGCTTTGATCATTTGTCAGGCCAGGGCTTGACAGTGTCTTTCCTTTCTGATAATGCTGGTTGATGAGCTAGCACCTCAAGCATCCTCCACAAACCCATCAATGCATTCTTGTGTACCACAAATTCCCACTGTTTGGATTGTGGCCTGACCAGTATGTCCGTTTGTCTCTTTTCCTGACCGGTGTTACCTTCTTCCCAAATGCTCTGCTTTTCTGGCTTGTTACACTTCCTAGCTTGCTACAATCTGTCCCTCTCTTTCTTGTTTTACAGCAAACTGATTTCATTATGTGTCCTTTTAGAGAGAGATCACAAGTGTTAAAATATACTCTTAGTGTATGGCAAATGTGTGCAGATTTGATACAGTCTCAATGAGAGAGAGATCAACTCTTTTCCTTCAACACAATTTTAGCTCTTGGCTGGTGTGGTGTTTCAGCTTTTGTGACGTAGGTGACACAGTTAATGGTCATTAAATTAGTGACTGTACCAGCAATTGGCAATAGAATCAGACATTTACCAGGGGCATCCATGTAATGTTTGTGATACGATTGCTGAAAGTTTAGGGAAGACAGAACCCAGACTTTGAATATTTGCATTGAACATAATGGAAGGAATGTTCTGAAGCTCCTAATCAAGGTAAATACACATATGCTATGTGGGTAATTTAAAAGATAACAGGGCAAATTCCAGTCTCAGCTATAACGGGAGGGTAAATGTGGAATTATTCCATTTCTGCAGTTACTTGAGATTGACAGTCATGTTTCTAAAATCAGAATGCAGGCCTTGGTCTGGATTTAGGAGACTGCACCTATTAAGTACTGGATTTATTAGGATGTTTTCCCAGCCAACTTCTGCCAACAGCAGTGACAGTTATAAGTCTTTTGGTTGTTTTTGATTGTTGTGTCAGG
>NW_009710431.1:0-1981 GCF_000703405.1 Apaloderma vittatum | reverse complement strand
GTGATTCTGTGATTCTGTGATTCTGTGACATCAACAAATCTTATAACAGGGACATTTTTTATGATGCAAAACTCTCCTGTGCTTGTTTTGGGTGGGGTAGAGTTCCTTTTCTTCATAGTAGCTGGTCTGGGGTTATGTTTTTACTTGGTGCTGAAAGCGTTGATCACAGAGGGATGTTTTCATTATTTCTGAGCAGGGCTTATACAAAGCCAAGGCCTTTCCTGCTCCTCACCCCAACTCACCAGCAGGTAGTATAGAGGTACACAAGGAGCTGGGAGAGGACACAGTTGGGACAGCTGACCCCAACTGACCAAAGGGATGTTACAGACGATATGATGCCCTGATCAGCATGTAAAGGTAAGAGAAGAAGGAAGGTGTGACATTTGGAGTCAAGGCTTTTGTGTTCCCAAGTCACTGCTATGTGTGGTGGAGCCTGGCTTTCCCAGAGATGGCTGAACACCTGCGTGATGATGGGAAGTGGTGGATGAATCCCTTGTTTTGTTTTTTTTTTTTGCAGAAGTGACTTTTTACCTTTAAACTGTCTTTATCTCAACACACTTTTATTCTTCTCATTCTCTTCCTCATCCCACTGGGTGGGAATGAGTGAGCAGCTGAGTGGGACTTAGTTGTCAGCTAGGGTTAAACCATAACATCTTCATATGACAAATTACTTCAGATAATGCACTTCAGATTTTCTTTACAAGAAAGATGAAAAGTTCTCCTAAACCCTTATTACCAAGTCTTTGAAAGAATGATGTCTTGGTGGGAAGTAATAAAAAAAATCTATCTAATCTTATAATGGAGAATTCTTGTCCGGAAGAATTGGTTGGCTATGAAGCAGACTGATTTAGTCATACTATTCCTCATAATTCTGAGATGTGGATGTTTTTGGGAACCCCGTCAAGTGACAAGGATCATTTTTGTACTGGAATTACCCAGATGTAATTTTGCGTTAGAGATTCAGTAACGATGGAGAAAGATTTTGTAGTTGTCTGTCATATACCTCATGTTTGAGGTATACAGAGCACACCATTCCTGTGCTTCTTGAAGTATATATCAGTTCTTCTGCTCATTTTACTCTACTGTATCTAGCCCTACGAACTTGTAGTTGTTAGGGAACACTATTAATCTTGCCCTGGACCTGATGTTATTTTTTCCCTGTGTTTAGTCTTACTAAGAACAGAGTTTTTTGAAGACAGCTCTTAATCAAGTAAGTGATGTCTACAATGGTTATTTCAAATTTTTATTTTATTTTTGCCCCAATCTAGCCAGGTTTCATCTTTTTAATCTGTGGACCCATTCATTTGAGTGGATCACTTTCTCACTCAGTAAATCACTAGGAAATTTGGAGGCAAATGACAGGCATAGCAAATAAGTAAGCCTAAGGTATCTTTACGTATACTATACCCAATGTGCGTAACTTATTTAACTTACTTATTTAACTTCCTTTATACTATTTCATTGTATTCACTTTGTATTTAGAATGAGATTTTCCCAGCTGCTTATATTTTCAGGCATGGTTTTTCTTAATAACCTGTCCCATTGTTGCGAAGACAGAAAGACTATGAAATAGATAATTTGTGAATTAATAGATGCTTTGTCTGTCAAATATTTAATAATACTAAATATATGGTCTGAGCAAATATCATGGAGTTCGTACTTTTTTTCTAATGGTTTGCATCTTCTGTTACTATTAGTTTAGAAAAATGGGGAATTGTAGTGCTAAGGCCTGAATTGTAGGCCCTGAACTGAAGCTGACCTATAGATGAACCTCACAACCCCACACTGTACAGTATTGATCACATATGTAATGTATTGATAATCTATTTTAACATATATATATATATATATACTCATATGCCAGTCTCTAAAACTTTATGGTGACACTAAATGTACAGTGGGAACTAACAATCGTTCTTTATCTAAAGGCCATCTGTAAGGCTTGGAAACTAGCTGCCTCTTGTTTTGTTAGAAGCATGTT
>NW_009710430.1:0-214 GCF_000703405.1 Apaloderma vittatum | reverse complement strand
GCTGTGCCGGTTGTTCAGCAGCGGGGGCGAGGAGCAAGCCCTGTCCTGCTCCCCAGCCCTGCTCCCCGCCTTCCAGGGATTCATTTGTCGGGAGGTGCAGGAAAGCCTGGCTCTCCTGAAGTGGGGGACACTGAGGCAGGGAGCACGTGCGGAGCATCAGCAGTGACTTGCCTGTTGGTGGGCAGCACCTTTGGGACCATCAGCTGAGGGCACC
>NW_009710429.1:305-530 GCF_000703405.1 Apaloderma vittatum | reverse complement strand
AGCACTGAGGCCAGGCTCTCTGAGGGTGGGCTGCTATCGGGACGCAGCCGGTGGTCTCTCGGACGGTGCGTTTGGTGCTGGGGTTGCTCAGACACCCATCTGTCACCCCAAAGGACCACAGCAGCCAGCTGTACCCACTTCTGCAGCCACAGCACCCATCTCTTTGACCTGCCTCACTGTGTACGTGCAGGGTTTGAAAGCATCCCCCAGGTCCCTAAAAGAGGG
>NW_009710429.1:0-233 GCF_000703405.1 Apaloderma vittatum | reverse complement strand
GGGTCGTGACAGCGGGCCCCGCGGGTCCCGCGGGTGTGTGCCGGGGATGCAGGACCCACCCAGGGCCAGGAGAGGTGGCACCGCTGCTCGGGCACGCACTGAAGGACACAGAGCTGGTGAAAAAACACAAACTGCGTTGCTGAATCGCAACCTTTTCCATTTAATTTCCTCCCCGGGAAAGGGGACTCGGGAAGCACTCGCATCCTTCGCGCTTTCGGAGGTGGGGAGCCGCC
>NW_009710428.1:0-579 GCF_000703405.1 Apaloderma vittatum | reverse complement strand
TTGGGGTGAAGGATGCGGGATTTGGGGTGAGAGATGCGGAATTTCTGGTGAGAGATGCAGGATTTGGGACCTGGGATTGGGGATTTGGGCTGAGAAATGAGGGATTTGGGGACCGGGGATGTTGAGGGATGCGGGATTGGGGACATGAGCACACTCAGGGTGCTGCGGGTGTTGAAGGATGCGGGATTTGGGGTGAAGGATGCGGGATTTGGGGTGAGGGATGCGGGATGTGGGGTAAGAGATGCGGGATTTGGGGTGAAAGATGCAGGATTTGGAGACCTGGGATGCGGGACTCAGGATGCTGGAAGCTGGGATGCTGCGGGATGCAGGAGGATTTGGGGACCTGGGAGGCTGCGGGATGCAGGACACGGGATGCAGGATGCAGAGTGTTGTGGGACACGGGATTTGGGATGCGGGATTTGGGGTGAGGGATGCGGGATTTGGGGACCTGGGATGCCCAGCGATGCTGAAGGATGCAGGATGCTGAGGGATGCAGGATCTGGGAATTTGGGATGTGGGATTCTGAGTGAGGGATGCGGGATTTGGGAATTTGAGGTCATGGATGCGGGATTTGAGGGT
>NW_009710427.1:0-1027 GCF_000703405.1 Apaloderma vittatum | reverse complement strand
CCGGGATAACGGCGTCGTCGTTCTCCGGCGGCTGAGCTGTGCTCGGCAGCTCGGCGGAGCTACCCCCTGGGCCGCAGCCCTGCCGGAGCCTGGCGGAGGTAGGAACGGGTGGTGGGAGCGTGAGGGTTCGGTCGCGTTACGGCGTGGGATGTGCCGCGGCTCCTCGCAAATAAAGCATCTCCTTGAATCTCACCTCAGGCAGGCGGTCGTTGGGCAGCTTCCCCTTCTAACGTAAAAAGTTTCACAGCCCTTTGGGATCGTCTTAGTGGACGGAAAGAGGGAAAAACGCGCTGGGACGCACAGCCCGGCTGCCCTGACTTCGTAGGTTGTTAAATCTTCTCATCCCTGGAGTCGCTCTAAGGGTGTTTGTGTGAAAGTAGAAATCTTCTGCCGCTCCTCACTTGGCAGGTTTTGCCCGGATTTGGTTGTTCCATACGGAGCTTGTGGAATTGTGCAAGTGTGCGAAGAAACTTGGCTTCTGCTGCCAGGTGCACGTCCACCATATTCACGGTAGAGTTGCAGAAGGGCTGAAGTTGGAAGGCACCGTAGAGATCATCTAATCCAACCTCCCTGTAGAGATCATATAATCCAACCTCCCTGTCACGGGCTAGCAGGTGCCATTTAAAAAGAACAATCACAACCATGGTGCTTGAACGAATGCTGTATTATTTAGGTATTATTTAGATAGTATGTAGACAAACGACTCCGTTAGGTTCTCAGCATCTGATTCTTGAAGGAAAGAAGGAAACGCGTCTCGCATGTTTGCAAAGAAATCTTGGGAGTCATGAAGCCCCAGTGGCTCAAAAAATCAGCCTGTATGTTTTATTTGGCTAAAACTTGATGGCGTGTACAGCGTTAGCAAGTTGTGTGTGTGTAACGTCTCGGAGCTCTCTGTGAAACAGAGGGGCTGCGACACGCAGAGTTCAGCCGATAGAATAACGCGTTTAATTAAATTCACCGAGCGTTCAAGCAGAAGCAAATGCTATTTCGTATCTCCAGCAAAGCGCCCGGTGACCGGCGATGACCG
>NW_009710426.1:245-488 GCF_000703405.1 Apaloderma vittatum | reverse complement strand
CCCTTTCAGGCCAGAGGTTTCAAGATCAGCCTCGTCAAGAGAGACTTCGGCAGAAGGCACTTTAAGGTCCACCTCAGGTGCCTGAAGCTTGACGGAGGGCAGCTTGATGTCAGGGGTGGCGATGCCGCTGTCATCGGCGCCGGCCTTGACATCTGCCTCCAGGAGGCTGGCGTCGACTTTGGCCAGGCTGAGGTCTGTGTCTGCTTTGGGCCCCTTGGTGGTTGGCTTGGAGAAGACCACCCT
>NW_009710426.1:0-231 GCF_000703405.1 Apaloderma vittatum | reverse complement strand
GCGTAGTTTCATGCCACCGCCCTCAACTTTACCCGCAGACACCTCCAGGCTGCCTTCGGCGTTAGGTCCCTGCAGGGGGAGTTCACCCTCCTGGACTTCAGCCTGGGCTTTGGGCAGCGAGATGTCTGCCTTGGGCAGGCTGACCTGCACATGGGGACCTTTGACTTTGGGCAGCTTGACGTCGGCCATCTTGAATCCACCTTTCTCTACGGCCCCTCCAGTGCTCGTCTC
>NW_009710425.1:0-212 GCF_000703405.1 Apaloderma vittatum | reverse complement strand
CGGGCACCACCGCCTCCCCGGAACTCCAGCCATTCAGCAGCAGCACCCCGGCTGCTGGGAGGGGAGGGAAAGTGATTGCATTCGTTGGAGAAAATAAATTTAAAAGCAAAAAAAACCAGAAAAAAGCTAAAGGGCTGGGAGGAAGCGAGCGAGGCGATGCAGAGCGTGCCGGCGCGGTGGAGCTGGTTTGCAGTCGGAGGCGCGATAACGCC
>NW_009710424.1:1830-3318 GCF_000703405.1 Apaloderma vittatum | reverse complement strand
CACATCTCCCACTGAGCACCTTCCCAGGTACTGCCCCGCACCCCGACAGGAGGAGAGACCCCAAAAAGATTGGCCACAACAGTCCCTATTCTCCCTGCTGCTTCTCTTCCCAGCTCCAGCATTTTCCTTCCTTTCTGTGGCAACAGAAGGGGTATGGTGGGGCCAGGGAGCATCCCCACTTCAGTTTTTTGGGAGGTAACCCTCCAGCCCAGTGCCAGGAAGCCAAGCATCCCTTCTCCCTGCCCACAGGAATTGAGAAGTTCAAAGGCCGCTATCTCCACAGCCGAGACTACAAGGACTCTCGGGATTTCACAGACAAGAGGGTCATTGTTGTCGGGATCGGGAATTCGGGGTCTGACCTGGCTGTGGAGATCAGCCAAGCAGCCAAGCAGGTGAGCAACACAAGTGGGGTCCCAGTGGGCAGGGCAGCCTCCCATGGAACGCTAGCAGCTCCACAAGGACACCAGGACCAAGGTGCTGGCAATCCCACCAATCCCAGCCACCAGGTAGTAGTGGTGGCAGCCAAGACTTGATCCCATATACGGATACCTCAGTTTCTAGCCCTGAGCCCTGGGCTCTTCCCTAGCACTCCTTGCTAGGAACTGACGACCAGCTCTCCTTGCCCTCTGGGTCTTCACCCAGTGCTGGGGCAGAATGAAGAGCAGCGATCCTGGGGCAAGGACATGTACCTGCCCCCGGGCAGCCCCCCAGGACTCTCACAGCCTGCAGGCAGCAATACTTACTTTCTTGCCCAGGTCTTCCTCAGTACCCGCCGAGGCGCATGGATCTTCAACCGTGTCGGAGATCATGGCTACCCCCTCGATATTGTCTTCACCACCCGCATGAAAACATTCCTGAAGGACCTGCTGAGCGTGTCCATGGTGAACGACTTTGTGGAGAAGCAGCTGAATGCCAGGTTCAACCACTCGCACTACGGCCTGAAGCCAAAGCACAGGTGCCAGCAAATGCTCCCCCTACTCAGGAGGGACCCTTTACCTCCCCGAGTGGCCAGCCCTGCTCAGCCATTCCTGTGCTCCCTGTGCCTGGGCTGGGGTCAAGGCACCAGCCCTGGAAACTCCGTTAATAGCTGTGTTGTGCCCACGCAATGCGTGAGAGAGTCACCACTGCCCGTTCCAGGGTCTCTTGGTGGTACCATTGCAGTGGCAGCTGTCGAGCACCCTTGGGGGAGCAGCCTCACTGGCGATGAGCATCCCTTGGGATGAGCATCCCCAGAGCAGGGAGCAGCGGCTGGAGCAGGATGTGGAGCAGAGACACCTCAGCACAGAACCCTGATGGCTCCTTGTACCTTCCAGGGTCTTTGACCAACATCCGACCGTCAATGACGACCTGCCCAACCGCATCATTTCGGGCAGGGTGCGGGTGAAGCCGAACATCCAGGAGTTCACGGAGACATCGGCCATCTTCGAGGACGGCACCAGGGAAGACATTGACGCCGTGGTCTTTGCCACAGGATACCGCTTCTCCTTT
>NW_009710424.1:1196-1414 GCF_000703405.1 Apaloderma vittatum | reverse complement strand
GGCCGGACCATGCGGCTCGATGATGCTGGCAGGGGCACAGCACCGAGGCGAGGGCGGCACCACAGTGGCCACTGTTGCCAGAGGGATGCAGCCCTCCCCATGCTGTGCCTCATCCTCCCCAGGGCTGAACAAGCTGCCCCCCCAGTATGACATGGAGGCTGACATCAAGCAGAAGAAAGAAGCGATGGCAAAACGGTAAGACCCCCCGGGAAACAGAG
>NW_009710424.1:0-206 GCF_000703405.1 Apaloderma vittatum | reverse complement strand
CGCGCACAGGTTTGGATATGGCCTCGTGCTGGTGGCCCGCGGCAGGAGGGGCTGCGTGCACACACACATTCACACGCTTGTATCCACAGCAAAACAACCTCACCCAGGGTGGATGCCACTGAAGCGGGTCTGTGGTGGTTGTCACAGTGCCGTGACTCAGTGCCACCCTCCTCGCCTGCATGCAGCCCGTTTGGAGGATGGCTGGG
>NW_009710423.1:392-863 GCF_000703405.1 Apaloderma vittatum | reverse complement strand
CTGTCGCTGGTTATTTTGGGGGAGAAAAGCAATTTGGGGCATTTTTTTGGCAGGGGAAAGATGCTGCTGGTTGGAAGGAGTTGGCGATGGCGACCGGGAGCTCCCCAGCTCTGCCTGCCCCAAACCAGCTGTGATGCTGGGGGACACACATCTGTCCCCAAAGCTCAGTGGTGGGGATAGAGCCCCTGGCTGGCCACGTGCCCCCTGTCCAGTGCCAGAGGAGGAAAAGGAGGAGGAGGAGGAGGCTGGGTCATGTTGGCTTTTTCCTTGGCAGTAGAAGAGCATTTTCTGGCTTTAGCAGTGAATTTTCTCTCCCTCCTCCTCCTCCTCACACCTTTAGTTAAAATAAACAAATACAAATGACTTATTGCAACAGGCCTGAAAAAAGACAAACGAGGGTGCCTGCTAATTACCGCTAACTAGCTCACACCATTACCAGTGGGAAGTTATGGCCGAGCAGCAGAGGATGGT
>NW_009710423.1:0-252 GCF_000703405.1 Apaloderma vittatum | reverse complement strand
TGGGCCTCAGTCCTGCTGCCCGTTTTTTGGGGTGGGCTCGCTACCCCCTCTGATGGTCACCAGCCCCTCTCCCTCCTGCTCAGGGCTTGCCCAGGGAGGGCACAGGACCCCCAGTACGGTGCCATCAATGAGTATTGGGGAGCCCCAGCTGAGGGCATGGGGTTGAGCCCCCTCAAAACGCACCCAAGAAGGGGGTTTAGGGGTCCAGACCTGCGTCCAGGGCTGGATCCCCTTGGACACCCCGGCACCGCA
>NW_009710422.1:0-790 GCF_000703405.1 Apaloderma vittatum | reverse complement strand
CCGGGGGTCCCAGGCAGGGTCTGGCGGTAAATAGGGGTTTGGGTCTGGTGGTGTCTCTGCTCCCCCAAGCAGAGGCAGTGTGGGAGGGCCAAGGAAGGACCCAAACTCCCTCTTTCAAGGGTCAGGTCAGGGGGACACAACTCCATCGTCCTCCCATGCCGTGGTCCCTCCTCTCGCTGACCGGGGGTCCCAGGCAGGGTCTGGCGGTAAACAGGGGTTTGGGTCTGCAGGGGTCCCTCCAAGAGATCGGGGTGATGGTGGAGCCCCAGACTCGGGCTGCTGCTGGATGGGATGGGGCGACAGACCGGAGGGGGGTACACACCTCAGGGCGGGGTGAGGGGAGCTTGTAAGACAGAAAAAAAGCAGGGAACAGGGAAAATGATCTTCTGCAACCCAACAGCATGGTGTCCTGAGCAACTCCAACCCCAGGGACTACCGGGGTCCTCCTGATGACAGGCAGGATCTCAGGGGTTTGCACCTGAAGCCAGAAGCCTTTTGGCCAGAGACATGAAATGTGAGTCTGATGCTGGGATGAAACTCCCAACGTTCATTTAGGATTTGATGGAATGTTTGCTCAGGCGAGTGCCACTGAATTCCTAAAGCGTGTGCATCCAAGTACAAGCTTGTGCATCCAGCACGCATTTTCCTTATGCAAACCTGGGCTTTAGCACGTTTCTTTAGAATAAAAAACCATCAGGGTTACAAGAGATGTTTTTTTAATTAAACTAAGAAAATTAGGGAAAAAAAATAAAATCAATCTGGATGCTCAAGCCCCTTATGTAAATGTAAA
>NW_009710421.1:0-1568 GCF_000703405.1 Apaloderma vittatum | reverse complement strand
CCGGGTCCCTCTGCAGAGCCTCCTGCCCTCAAGCAGCTCAATACTTCCACGGATCTCGGGTCTGGCTGAACACGGGTTTATCCAGCACGGCCAACCCAGGCATCTGCAAATATGTTGGTGTCGGAGCGTGCGAGCACATTTCTGGCACCGGATCCTTCCCCGACTCCCCCGGCACTGACTCAGCACCCAAGAACCATCCCCGGGCTCCTTGCGTTCTTGAACAGCACTTTGGGGTTTGGTTTGTTTTGTTTTGTTTTGTTTTGTTTTGTTTTCAGCCGGACATGATTTTTTGAGATTTTTTTTCCTCTTTAGAATAACAAAAGATGAAAAAAAAACAAAACAAAAACAAGAAAAGATTTTAAAAGCAGAGGGGAAATGTTCAAGAATGTTTTGGCGGGGGGAGGGGAGGCCTCTGGCCCCAAACCGTTGGGTTGGGGTGTTTCTGCCCAGGCCACGTCCCCTTCCACGTAGGCTTTTTAACTCCTTGAGCTCCGTGAGTTGCCTGCTCAGGGTTGCCAAGGAGAGAGCAGAACCCAACGCAGGGAGCCACCATGGCCATCACCCAGCCATGACCATGCCAGTTGACCAGACCTGCTCTGTGAGAGCAGCTCGACCCCTCTGAGAGCTGACATCCTTCACACCAGCCTTGAGAGACCTCAGAGCTGAGTTCAGCACCATTGCCCTGGCTACCCACACCCAGGTTTCTTCCCCTTGTGTCCCTCCCTGGTCTTCTATGACCCCCCCAAAGCTGGAACAGCTGCTTGGGATCCTGGCATGAGCATCATCCAGAGCCTGCGTTGGGGCGTGGGCTTGGCTTGCTTTGCCCCAACTGGGAAGAGCTGCCATTCCTCCCCCTGCGATGCCCTCAGTACGGCAAAAAAAGCACCCAAATCGCCCCACCCAGATGCAGAGGCACAGGTCCCAGGGTCATGCCACACCACGGTGCCACCTTTGGTCATCTTTGGTGGGGGCTGGAGAACCACATCCATTCCTCGTCGGCTGTGGTACATCCAGTCCCTTGTCATGGCCATACGGCAGCACGTGCTGTTGGCTGGTGTCTCTCTTGAGGCTGTTTCCTCCAGAATAGGGATTGTGCATTCCCAGGGGCTTGGTAGGCCTCAAAATTTGGGGCTACCTCACTGCTACGTGCCAGGTGGACTGGGCTGCACCCACAGCCTGTACGGGCAGAGCTGGGGAAGAGGACAAATGAGGAGACTCATAGAATCATAGAGGGGTTTGGGTCAGAAGCGACCTTGGAAGACCATTTAGTCCAACCCCCCCCAGCAGGGAGCCGGGACGTCTTCAACTGGATCAGGTTGCGCGAAGACCCATCCAGCCTGATCTGGGGTATTTGCAGTAGGGGGCATCCACAACCCATTTGGGCAACCTCTTCCCACCACCTTCCCAGTAAAGAAATTTTTACTTACATCTAATCTGAACCTTCACTCTTTTTAGCTTAAAACCATCACCCCACATCCCACACCTAAAGTTCCTGCTAAAAAGTCCCTCCCCAGCTTTCTTATCAGCCCCACATCAGGCATGGGGAGGCCGCTCCGAGGTCTCCCCTT
>NW_009710420.1:1213-13862 GCF_000703405.1 Apaloderma vittatum | reverse complement strand
CTTTCAATAAATTGTGGTAAGGACTGCACCAAAGACCACGGCATAGCACAGACATAATTACTCTAGAGTACATCATAGAAATTAAAAAAAAAAAATCTATGTGCCGTTTAGAAGAAAAAAAGTCATTCTAGAAGAAGCAAATACAAAAGAAATACCATGTGGGTGTACTATTCAAGATGAGCAGTTCATTTTATGTCCAGAACTCTGAAGCGGCTTTGGGGAGCTATTCTGGCACTGATTTTAACTATTTCTGTTAGTCGGTTTCTAGCTTTTCTATATATTAGATGCAGGTAATAAGTAACTAAAATACTTCTAAATATACTGAAAACATGTGTAAATAGATTTTCAGATGTTCTTTGATAGCAGTCCACTGATAGGACAAGGGGAAATGGGTTTAAGTTGAAGGAGAATAGATTTAGACTGGACCTTAGGAAGAAATTCTTCAGTATGAGAGCAGCAAGACGTTGGAATAAATTGCCCAGAGATGTTGTGGCTGCCCCCTCCCTGGAGGGGTTCGAGGCCAAGTTGGACGGAGCCTTGAGTAGCCTGATCTAGCTGAGAGGCATCCCTGCCCGTGACAGGGAGGTTGGACTAGATGATCTCTAAGGTCCCTTCCAGCCTAGGCCATTCTAGGATTCTATGACATTCTAAAAAAAAAATTCATGGGAAATTTCAGTGTGAATTACTCTAACTTTTAGCAATGACTTAGTTTGGAAGATGGAAATTTCTTAAAAGCTGTAATATCTGCACTCAGAGAAAGATACAGAAAAGCATCACTTAGCTGTCCATCTTCAAATTGCAGATTAGTTTTCTCTTCCAAAATGAAACAGCCAATCATCAAGAAAAATACTATAGCCAAAGAAGCAAATAGCTCACAAGTCTCTCACAGTAAAACACTGTATAATTGCCAAACTATTATTTGGTTTTTTGCAGCTCTTACTTCCAATGTATTGATTTTAACTTTGATATGAAGAAGAATATTAAAGGTTTCAATCACTTCGGACTTTTCTACATTTTCTACATCTTTCTTACCCTACCTAAAATTTCAGCTGAAGATGAACTGATGTTTCCTCCCCCCTCCTGGAGTGAGATGAGATTTCAAATTCCTCTAAATCTGAGTTCCTATAAATCACCCTAGGTTTTGTTCTCATCCCCCAGTTGTGGTTGCTTTCACTGAGAAAGCAACAAATGGTAAATGTATAAAACAAAAGAACAAAGTAGAGCAGCAACCTCACTACAGTATATAAAATTATTGCACTGGTCATAAGATGAAATGTACTCAGGGCTTGTAGCTAGGAACTAACAAGCTTTTTCCTGAGCTCCAAACATTCTCATCCTGAACTGCACAAATTTCCTCTCACCCGAGATTGCAGTATGGTTATGAATGAGAAGTCTGAGATGAAGGTAACAGGCCCCGACATTCACACGTTTCTGCTCAGTGGGTTATAACTTAAACATGGCTATAAATAAATTAATATAGAAATATAAAAATATTTCTTTCATATAGTATTACTTCTCTCTAATCTTCATTCTGCTCAGACAACTCCTTCCCAAATTATTTAAATTTGGTTTATTCGGAACAGGCAACCAGAATATAAACCACAGAAACAGTCCCCAGTGAAATCTCAGAATTACACATCCAATTTTTTCCATGAGGCTCTTCTGATGATGACTGTGAGAAGTGTTATATATTGCAAGATTCCAGCAGGATTTAACCTGTAACTGAGGCAAAAAAAAGGACGCTTTAGATCATGCTCAGATTTAGAATTTATGCATGTTGCTCAGTAAACAAGAATTTACACACCATACCGCTACGCTTTCTCCACCAGTATAGGAAGTCAACTGGACTTTCATGCTTTAGAGAGACAGACCCATTTTGCAACACACAGCTAATTTCAAATTCATCAGCTATTAACATTCTCTGTTAACCTCTCAATCATTCTCTTGGGGAAAAAGCAACAAGATAAAAAGAAAGGAGCAATCCACCACGCAGTGAATCAGATTGTTACCCGTCATGCATTTCTAGGTAGAAGATGTCAGTGAACCTCCCCTGTAAATTTCTTCCCAGTTATTAAAATCCTATTATTCCTATTATTACATTTCTAGAGAAGAAAGAAATAGGCCATCATTAGGACCAAAATTTCTTAGGGGACAGATTCATTAACAATAATTTCAGTAATTAGATCAATCAAACCTAAGTTTGCAGAAATTCCATCCTGCATTATAATATCCTGCTGATGGTTTAATTTTGTGGCAGATGCAATCTTTCCATGCGAATGCCTGAACTCCTGTTCAACGAAAAAGAAATTGTCAAGAACATAAAGCACTATGAAAGAGTGTTTTCTTAAGGTAGTGCCGTACATTTTTCTCTTGCACAAACCCTAATTTTATTCATAAACAGGCCTATGGGAGAAGTACAGCAAACAAACAGGACGGGATAAAATCTGCAAGATTTCCATTTGTTGGGTAGCAAAGAAGACGTATTGGACAGGCAGGACATCTGTAGAGGCCGCGTGGGGTGGGAAACACCAGCGCAGGCAGCACAAACCCTTTCCAACACCGAGGGAAGCAGTGCTCTGTGATTACCCTCATTTTCCCTCAGGCATCCAAACCCACCAGGCTTCCCTGCCAAGCTCCTGTCACCCACTGGCAACCACATTAAGAACGGTCGACTCTCAGTATTATTAGAATAAGCTAGTTTTAGTTATAGAAATGTGAATTTGGCAGTATTGCTACAAGCACACACAAATTATACAAATCAATTACTATTTGGAAAACAAACTGGCCTGTATTTACCACTGATCAATGACACAGCAGAATACTTAATGACACCCAAGCATTTGCAGAACATGCAAGCTGTGCCAACAAAATACATAAACTCAAGAGTCTTGGACTTCTACACAGAGCTCTTCAGCTAATGCCTCTGGACACTGATGATTTTACTGGGTATGTATCACACACCCATAACGGTCAGTTGCAACAGATGAATCCTTCAACACAGCTTTAGGATGAGATGAAGAATCTAACAATTCATTAACAAAGACTTTCATCTAGAGAAGGTTGGAACTATTAGAAGAAAATAAGATGACAGAATAAAAACTGTACACTGGATATAGCTGTGACAGCTCACATCCGTGAGTCCTTCAAGTATTAATATGACAGAATTTTTGGTAAAGTAACTTCACCAGAAAAGACTGGTGACAGAATAACAATAGAATTCTGCAAATCATTAGCTGACCAAAATAACATTGTAGTTTGCCAGCTTTCAGGAACATTGCCCATCTATTTTTTCCACCTAGAGGATGACTAAGGGACTCAAACACCTCCCCTGTGAAGACAGACTGAGAGAACTGAGGCTGCTTAGTCTTGAAAAAAGAAGGCTGAGAGAGGATCTTCTTAATGTATATAAACACCGGAGGAGTTGGTGTCAAGAAAAAGGGACCAGTCTCTTCAGAATGGTGCCCAGTAATAGGACAAGGAATATTGCATATAAGCTAGAACATAGGAAGTTCTGCCTCAACATGAGGAGAAACTTTTTCCCTGTGAGGGTGCCAGAGCCCTGGCACAGGCTGCCCAGGGAGGGTGTGGAGTCTCCTGCTCTGGAGACTTTCAAAACTCACCTGTGTGGCTGCCCTAGGCGATCCTGCTTTGGCAGGAGGATTGAACTAGGTGATCTCTAGAGGTCCCTTCCAACCACTAACATTCTATGATTCTCTTTTTCCCAAATTAGAACTATCACTACATAGTCAATCACTTGATCTTTATCAATGCGCAGCATAAGACGTGTGTTGCTGTAACACACTGTTGCTTATGACAAATACAAGATCACGCAATGCACCCAAAATCTCTCACCCCAACTAGAGAATTCCTACCTCATGACAGGAGAAGAGCCGAACTCCTTCCATCTGATGGAAGACAGGGTAGTGGGTGCTATCAATTGTGTCACGGCGGTAGACATCGCCCACAGCCAGAAAGGCATCCAGGCCAGAGTGTATCAAGTCCCACTGATGAGCTGACGTATGTGCTCTCAGCATGTGCTCACGATTCAAGTAATAGTTATCCTCTTTCCTTCTGCTGACGTGGCTTTGTGGGATAAGCAAACTATCAAAATTCTGGTGTACTGTAACCACCGGGGAAAGACCGTCATAGACTGAAAAGAGCGGAGTCCCACGGCGTCCTACGTACTCTTTGTAAAAGTGGTCCTTCACCTGCTCCTTGATGAGCCACAAAGGGTGATGCTTTTTGTTGTGCAAGTTCTTCCCCACCTTGGACAGAATCTTTTCTGTGACATTGCTGTAGTCATCCTGAGGGTAAGCTTTACCAAGCAGTTCCACAGTATTAGAGCAGGGCGTGTTGGGAGCAAAATCGGAAGGTACAGACTTGGATGAAGAATGCCTTGAATGGGTGGGAATTCCTCTTACCTTTACTTTTGGTGACAAAGCTGTTTTAGAATACTTAGCTACTCTCATGAATTTCCAGAGCATTGCCATTGCAAACTCCTTTATGATCTAGGAAAAAAAGAGAAAAGAAGGAGTTAGGAACTGCAATCTTACTGCAGGAATTGCTAAATACCTCAGGGTGAAATCCAAATGTCTGCTTGATTAAGATGACAAAGGTTCATAATAACCCACTATTTTGAGTTCAGATGAAGGAAAATACCCTTGTGATCAAATTTCAGTTGGGACATCTTATTTAATTATCAGTCTTCTGCATCACTACATCAATATTAATAACTCCAGACCTAGCCTTAACCCCATTCCAGATACTGCTGCTCTTTACAGCTGAAAAAACATCAGACCTTCTTTGAACACTACTTTTCATCTGGTTAAAATATGAGGTGATAACTGAATACTACTGATGAGAAACTCAGAAATTTAGCAATGCTCTTCAGCAGTCAGGGACTTGCTTATAATAAACCCCCAAGCATTAACTTATTGTTGCATTATCTCTCCCCATTAGCAGAAGCTACAGAAGGCTTTTCACATCAACCAGATGCATGTGGCACAGGTTAAGAAATCATCACCAACTCTTAATGCCAAACAAAACCAGTTTAACCTTTCAAACCACTGAACCACTGAGAAAAAAAAACACCCAGATGATGAGACCACAAGGCATATGTTTATCCATAAACAGCATATCAAGTATTGTGTGAGATTCACAATAAAGGCTTCACGTAGTCAGAACCAATGTCAGTGTTTCGGGGTGAGCAGATCAGGAATGTGAATGAAGTGATGAAATTGCCCCCTCCCTCGAGGTGTTCAAGGTCAGGCTGGATGAGGCCTTGAGAAACCTGGTCTAGCTGAGAGGTGTCCCTGCCCATGGCAGGGAGGTTGGGTTAGATGATCTCTAAGGTCCCTTCCAACTGAGGCCATTCTATGATGCTACGGAATTCCAAAAGACATGTGAACTGAACAACTCACTTCCTACCAAAGGGCCACCTTCACACACTCACCCTCTTCACAAGACAGGCTTCGTGCTTCGCCCATACACAGCTGCATTACTCCGTAGTGCTCAAACAGAGAATCCCAAATGCAAAGAGTTTTGAGGATCATGAGCCCTTCAGTTACTCCATATGCACAAGCCCATTCTGAGATACAAATTCACCTAAAAAATCTGTAGTTGGGCTTCACAAATATTAGCATAGGTTCCAGTAAAATAATTAAGCATTATAGAATGGGAAAGAGGCATCAGAAGTTATGTGACTGGGGAAAGAAATCCAGGGCCACAGGTTTCCCAGGTGAAGGATTTCCCTGTGGAAGTCTTCTTTAAGAAACAGGGGAAGAAAGGACATAAGCAATTAATAGACTACAGTCTTTGAGAGATAGATTTCTATCTTTATGTTAGGATTACAGTGCCTGGCTAGCTTTCCACAGGAATACAAGAGAAACAAGTATAAATAAAACAGAAAAACAACAACAAAAACGCGCTAAGATTACTTTTTATACTCTTAAACTCCAAAGATATATATGTGAGTAGAATAGACACAGCCTAGAATGGGCAATCCCCAGAACACAGATCTGTAAGACACAATGGGTACGATCATACTTGGCTTCCTTTCTTCTGGATGTTCCCTATAGGCCTATTTCCTGAAATAATTGTATCTCAATAAATGAAAATAAAAGCAAGTTGGGTAGTCACAAATTCAACCGGGCAGGGCAGGGTAAGATTATTAAATATTGGTATAATAATTTTTCCGGTTGAATATCTTAGAAAGGAGCAGCTACAGTTTTTATCTAGTTTTGAAACTTTTAAGAAGGCAACTTTTTTATTTATTTTTTTTAAGAGTTTGCAAAACTACTTCAGCAAATTATTTTTTGGCCAGTATTGACAAGGTTCTTCCATAAATGCAATCTGCACACACACACACCCACCCCAGAAACTCTCTGACATAGACTAAAGAAGGGATAGCCTTACATTTTGAAAAGAGGCTCCATTTTCCCCAAACATACGTTCTCCTTCATGGAAAGTGAGTTCTCATTTTCAAACAGCTGCTTGAAATACCCAGTTCTAGTAGATAATGAATTCAGCTTCCCTTAAATAAATACCACCATCTGCCCATACATTTATTTTTTCTAAAAAATTTTATTCAAAACTTATATGTAACTGTAACGTACAAAAAACTCTTGTGGCTTTATCACGAGTCTCGTGATGTTTTGCCGTTTTCCTAAATACCATTGCTCTGAGAATCAGACAACTATGTGAGAAGTTTAACTTCCACATAAACAGTTATTCTCATGATTATAACTTCATGGAGAAAAGAATTTAGAACATGAACCATAAGGGGAAGGGGAGGCAATGAGAGGGAAGGGACTCTTGTTCATTTAAGACTCATGATTTTTAAGGTAGACTAACACATACAAATCTAAGGGTTTTCAGTATTTGAAATGAGGAACACTGCTATCAGTTTCTGATAGTTCAGAAAAGCGCTTTTTTTTGGAGCAAGTGATACTTACTCTTCACAAACCTACAGATAAACTGGTATCAGAGGTTTCATACTAACATTATGCTTCTGCCTTAAATCATTACATTAGAGCACTGTCTGCACTAGTGCTCTAATCTAAGGCAAAATCTACTCTGAGCAATAAGAAAAAGAAGTTACAATTATCCAGCATTATCCGACAAGTTATCCGCTGTCCAAGTACTGCACCCAAGCAGTAAAGGAACCACTGACACGGTATCACCATGAGAGCACCAGAAACACTTAATTCCTCCAGAAACTCCTTCTCCCACCACAGACTCACGTATGCTACTTCCAGAATCATTAGAGAAAAATAGTATTGGATTCAGTTCAACCCAGCTGGTGATAAAATACATTTGGGGACAGGACCCACAGAGAAGGAAGGAAAATGCCATGTTTACAAGCTTTACATCATACAATAAAACTTCAAATCAAAGAAATGTTTACCAGGACCAAAAACAACACTGGAAAAGAAAGAAATCTCTTTACCTTCATGTTAGCGATAAATAACTGATGTTAAGGACACACTAATCCACTTGTAATAAATAGACAATTAATTCTAGCAGACATCTATCTAAAGGTCTGAAAAAGCAATTTAAATGTATCATTTTCTTCCTTCATCGCCACCATGCTTATTATTTGGCAGCAAACTGAAACTGGTTTCTGTGCACGCTGACAAAACCTGAATCCCAGAGGAAAGACTGCCAGGCAGCAAACAGCCACAGCAAGCCAACAGCAGCTGCAGGTCCTGTAGCTGAAAACAAATACATAAATGGGAATTAAACATTGAACAATCACCACTGGCATCTACAATCCAAAGATGGCAAAGCACTGCAGGACCATCACCATGTATGCTCTGGGCTTGTCGGTGGCTCCGACTCGCAGCTGGGAGCTGACGTGGGGTTTTGGAAGGAGGTTGCCCCACCAGCAGCTCCCAGGGGGGCTTCTCAAAGCACTGCAAGCACCAGGCCCACCACAGAATCATTAAGGTTGAAAAAGACCTGGAAGATCATCTAGTCCAACCGTCAACCCAACACTACTATGACCACTAAACTATATCCTGAAGTGCCACATCCACACGTTTTTCAAACAGCTCCAGGAATAGCGACACCATCTCCTGCTACACAGGTCCTTACCTCGGACCCCGCCATGGCCACATTCCCACGTACCTCAGCAGCTCTTCCAAAGCTCCACGGGCCTGTCCCTGTGCCACGCTCTCCACAGTGAGATGTCCAACACAACTGCACGAAGTCAGATCTTTGACAGGGATGATATAACACACTACGCTTTTGGAAACATGCCGGCATGTGGGTGTAAGCTTTTGAGCAGGTAGACCAGAGGGCAAGAGGTGGCACCCAGGGATGAAGCAACTGCACGAACTCAGATCTTCGACAGGGATGATATAATATGCTACGCTTTTGGAAACATACCAGCATGTGGGTGTGAGCTCTACCTTGAGCAGCTTCAAGGTAGACCAGAGTATATCAGATGCTTTTGTTCAAGTTCATAGAATCATAGAATGGCATGGGCTGGAAGGGACCTTAGACATCATCTAGTCCAACCTCCCTGTCATGGGCAGGGACACCAGGCAACACATGGGGACGGAGCAGGAATCGAACCCGCGACCTTGGTGTTGTCATTGTTGTCAGCACCGCGCTCAACCCACTGAGCTAACCGGCCCCCTAATAGACCAGGCACAGGTGTAACCACACTTGCCAAAGTCAGTCCTCTACCACAGACCCCGCGCCGTTCCCACAGCGGTTTCATCTGATTCAGGAAGTTCCTTCATCCCTCACAGAAAACCAACCATCCCCTGCGCAGCAGCACCACAGACGTGACACGGTCAGGAGCTTTGCAACAGGGTAAGGGCAGAGAGACACTAAAAAATATTGTGCTTTTGGAGCACGTGCAAGAGGCAGGTTGATGTGACAAGGGACCACATGGCTGCACTGCTAAGGCATGTCCTTTCATGTCTAAATCCAGGTTTCCATCTCACAGCGCAACAAGGATTAAGACGGCATTATCACAGCCGTAGCGGTATTTGTCACAAGTCCCCTCGACTCCCCTGAGGTTTTAGGAAAGCGTTGCAGACTCGGTGAAATTCCTCCTTACACCTACGTTGAAAAAGGAGAAGAGGGCGAGTTTAGCAGCGCACAGCAAAAAGAAAAAGGTCGGTGCACCAGCGCTGTTTTATTCAACCTAGCTCTCCTCGGAAAGTGGGAGAGTGAAAACGCTCTTGCTTGAGCAAACTGGAGCCCCGCAGCGACCGCGAGGACCTGTTTTCGGGGCCCTTGGCTACGAACCACATCTGGGAACCAAGGGCATCCTCACCCTCGCCAGCCGCTTTTCTGTGTGCCCTGGGCTTCTTACTGTTTGTGGCTGCAGAAACACAGATGGGCCACCGCATACATAAACTGAAGTACATGACGGTTTGAAACCAAAATTCTACAAAGATGGGAGTCTGTCTCCTCTCCAAGAATAACTAATTAATGCAAGGCTCTGAAGTGCCATGGAAAATGTTAGAAAAGTTGGGCTGCCACCATTTTGTGATGTGACAGCTTTTATCTACCGTATGTGTGGGGAGGGGAGTTCAACCAGCACAGCATATGTTAAAACAAAAATTATAAACATATGCTGGGCTGCTAAAATTGGACATTTACCAGTCTGCTTAGCAATTTAGCTAAGCATTGAATTTTAGTTTTGAAAACTATGTAGGCATACAGCAGCAAATACCATTGTGTATCTACATTGCCTAGGATGTAACAGAAATTATTTTGCATGCACTACTGATAATAAGCTTGTGATTTTTTTCAAGCTCCTTTTAAAATGCGGGTATCTTGTTACACACTAGATTAGGCTTTCACCAAGAATGCTGTATTTCTGTTATACACACGGACTTCTGAAATAGCCTGAATGGAGCCATTTTAGAACCTGACCTTCCGAGGGCAGAACATTTTCAGATGTCCCTGATGATGGCTACCCAAAGGAGCAAAATATTACATGCACTACAAAGCACCAGGCAAGATAACATAGCCTTCGAGTATTTGGCTCTTCATTTTTTCATGTACCTGGAGTTCATCTAGTTAATAATCCATCAGCAAGTTCCAAGAAACATACAGACTAACTTATTTTTTTGCTATTTTTCTTAACTGAAGCAAGAAAGTGTCATAAGCTGGCTTGCTGTCTGCTCTCTAATAGTGATACATTAATCATGATGCTGCCTGCAGCAACATTTTGAAGCTTGCAATATTGAGAGAGAAGATTAAAAACCTTTTCTGGGATAAGGCATGACCACGTTTTCTCTCAGTGTTACATGTAAGACCTTCTTAAATAAGAAATAAAAGTTATTAACAACATGTATCTTTTTCTCTGATCCAGAGGATGCCTACTGTCTCAGCATAGACCACTATTTCAAGCCCCACCTTACATACATGAGCTTCTGAAGGCGAGCACAGACAACGCGGTCCATACTTCTGAGGCACACCTTCAACACCTTCACATTCTCTAGGGTTGCAGCGTGGGCTGAGATAGCCCTGCTGGGCAGCACATTGCTGGGCAGTCTGTTCCAGTTCTCTGCTACCTTCAAAGTAAAGAAATTCCTCCTCACGTTTAGATGGAACTTCCCATGTTCAGGTTTGTGCCCGTTACCTCTTGTCCTGTCACTGGGCACCACTGGAAATACACTGGCCTCATCCTCCTGACACTCACCCTTTAAATATTTACAAACATCGATACCACCCACCATGAGAGGGACGTGGATCTGTTGGAGCATGTTCAGAGGAGGCCACAAGGATGATCCAGGGGCTGGAGCACCTCTGCTATGAGGACAGGCTGCGGGAGCTGGGATTGTTCAGTCCTGAAAAAAGACTCCACGGGGACCTTATAACTGCCTTCCAGTACCTGAAGGGAATCTACCGGAAAGCTGGGGAGGGACTTTTTACAGGAGCATCTAGCAATAGGACAAGGGGAAATGGATTTAAGTTAAAGGAGAATAGGTTTAGATTGGATCTTAGGAAAAAATTCTTCAGTACGAGGGCAGCAAGACTCTGGAATAAATCGCTCAGAGAGGCTGTGGCTGCCCCTTCCCTTGAGGTGTTCAAGGCCAAGTTGGACGGAGCCTTGAGTAGCCTGATCTGGTTGAGAGGTGTCACTGCCCATGACAGGGAGGCTGGACTGGATGATCTCTAAGGTCCCTTCCAGCCTAGGCCATTCTACGATTCCATGATTCTACAACTCCTCGCCTTCATCTTCTCTTCTCCGGACTAAAAAGCCCCAAGTCCCTCAGATAGGCAAAATGTGTTCTAGTAATCAAAATACTTGCAAACTCTGTAGCTGTGCTGCCTCGTTGGTATAAAGTTTTTCAGAGATGGACATAGTCAAGTTACATGACAACCTGTGGTGAATTTGGTTTAAGCAGTTCAGAAGTAGAGTATCCACACACTGGAATTTCTCATGAGCAACATAATGAGGTACATCAAATTGCTGAATTATTCAGAGAGTACATATTTTTTATTTTTTTTTAAAGAGAAAAGTACACAGCATAATTGGCATTAAGTTAAAGACCAAAGGCAAACAAAATCACACTCCTGGGTCTAGAAGATGGAAAGACAACAAATGCTAACATGCAAAATTCAGAAGTTTAAGATGAGCAGTCCAACCCTACTATTTTTAGTTGAACAGAAAAGAACAGATGCATAAAATCAAAATAAACATAGAGGAAAGAAACTACCAGAGCAATTAAAGAAGCATTTTATATATATATATATATATACACACACAACAGTAGATTAAACCAAGGAAAAATTACTCCTGCTCTGAAACAGAATCTAATATTTTTTCATTTATATCTGAATTATTTCTTGATTTTTGTTTTCACAGACCTGAACTCCTGCTGACATATCTGTGCTCTTCCCTCCGTCCACGGGACAAAACAGCTAATAGTCAATTTGATATTTTAAGAGAAAATCTTCATTACATGAACATATTGCAGACTGCAAAAAGCCAACACAGAAATGATTCTTAAATACTGTCAAATGTGTCTCCTTTTAAATGCACCCATTCTTCAAGGGATGCAGTCTGAAAGAAACACTACCCGTGTCTGCTGCGGGAACGTTCTTTTTCCAATACCTTGTTCTTTGTTAAAAGACATATTGTAAATAACTGTGAAATGAAAGGGATAGAGACTTTTAAACATCTGTAAAATCCTCACTGCAGTCAAGATTAGCACTATCTCTTCTACCTTCTTTTTTTCCATCAATATCTACACCTCGATTATCTGTAATTTTCTACAGAGCTATATGCCATCAAGAATTTTATTCCTGTGGAGCTTTATCTGAGTAAAAACTTATTTGTAAGTTAGATATTAGCAGTATTTACATGAGTGGTGTACTACTTTCTTAGTTCTCGCTGATATTTGGACATAATAAAACCATAGAGACCTCATCCTGCTTTAACAGGACGAGGGAGTAATAATTTTTTTTGCAGACAGTTATTAAATGCCAAGAATGGGACACATACAGACTTGGTAAATGTGCAAAGGACAGCAGAGGAAGTAATTAATTTTAAGTATTAATAATTTCCATTATAGTAATCCAGAACACCACACCATAAAACAACAATTCCACAATGTGGGGGGTGATAAATGTGGTACGTGCTGCACTCCTGATATGGCAGATCCTTCTGAACTTCTGC
>NW_009710420.1:0-1167 GCF_000703405.1 Apaloderma vittatum | reverse complement strand
GGGAAAGTCACTAGAGCTGCATCGCCACGGGTCAGTGGTCTCTGTGGGATGAAGACACACACTGCAGCAAAGCAGAAAGCTGTAGGTATATGCTTTTATTTTTAAGGCAGAATGGCTCAGCCTCAGTCCCCGAAGTGCTGGATCCCCCGGGTGGGCCCATCATGAAGCTGGAATCTCTCTCCTGGCTCTGGCATTGCCAGGAGCAGCCCAGCTCCCTGGAGATGCTTGTGATGGGCAAAGATACCCTTCAACTCTGAAAGCATCACTCACCAATCGAGTAATGATTGCCCACCACCTCCTCCAGAGAGAAGGCAGAAAGAAACACGGCAACATCTTACAAACCAGATTCAACACACGTGATACCTAATGGGCTGCATCCAACTTTCATCTGCAAAATATTCAGCATGCTCAGACACCCAAGTTGCAGACACCTCATATGGCACAGAAAAAAATTAAACTGGAGAAACAAACCCAGCCCACTCAATACTAAAAAAAATCCCAAACCAACATATTACTTAGATGGGTCATGCCAGGGGAGGCGGCTAACATGAATCACTCAGTTCATCCATGAACTAGAAGGCTTGAGTTTTACCTGCTATCTCCCAGGATTCCCACCATCCCTTTCCATTCTTAAGGAGAACTGGGGACATCCATGACTCACCAGAGATCTCCAGATGCTCTCCTTAGTAATACCCTAGACATCATGCTGTAGTTTAGAAGAACAGTCTAAACATTAACATGAAATAATAAATAAAACTAGTATTTTAAACTAGGAGGTTATTTCATGGCTTTAATATGTATGTAATTATCTCATTTAAATCAAAGTAGCCTTTCTCATGTTTCAATGCTGGATGTGTTCCAGCACGATCTACTCGGGGTGATCCTGCTCTGGCAGGAGGGTTGGACTAGAAGATCTCCAGAAGTCTCTTCCAAGTCCTCTGTCCTGTGATTCTGTGTAACCCTAAGTAGTGGTGGGAGTATTCTAAGTTTCGTATCACAAATTTTCAGTCGCACCAAGCTCTAAGGAGATCAGTTTCACATATTTGCCATTACCTTGACCCAAAATATCAGCAGAGATCCACATCTCAGATCCAGCTGTGCCCTGAACTTGATCTCGAGTCTAACTCAGCTGCAGGACAGTTGTCGTGGGTTAGGGCTGGGCCGGCC
>NW_009710419.1:0-15763 GCF_000703405.1 Apaloderma vittatum | reverse complement strand
CGCTCTGGATGCGTTTTCCCGGGGAAATGAAAGGAGCGCAGCTCGTTCGTGCGCGTCCCTAGGAGCTCTCGGGCCACCGGGCAACCTCGGCCACATTCGGGCAATGATCCCCAGCACACTCAGCCCCCCAGTCCTGCTGTGGGTCTCGCCCCCAGGCACCACCCTGCTGCTCCCCCCAGACGGGCACATCGCCGCAGGAGGACTGACTCGCTTTTTGGTCCTTCTCAGCCTCCCTGCAAATCCGCGCAGACCCGGTCCCCAAGCTATCATCTCCTGTAGGTTTCAGGACAATAAAGAGAGGGATGACTCCTTTCCATGGAAGGAAAAATTGCATTAGTGTCAAAAGCTCTGTTACGGCTTCCCAACCACGAGAGTGACACTGACACGGGACAGGCAGTCACAGGAAAACCACGGACCTGCTCGTTCAGGTACTTGTAGGATTGTGCAACACAGACAGTGTTATTCTTTTGTGAGGAAAAGATGCCCAATTCACACAAGAGAGGATTTTAACTTCTCCCACACAAAGTTATAATTAATACCTTGCCATCAAGAGTGATATTTTTAAAAAAAATCTCATGTTGATTTTTCCTTTCTTTCAAAGAAAATTTAGAAGTTGTGGGAAAGGCTCTATGTCTGCTTGCTTTAACTTTGTGTGTAATAACTGGGCTTGTCCCTAGTATTATATGGGGACATCATGGGAACCCTCAAAGGAAAACTTAACCAGCAGCCTAACATCTTCCCGCTGTGGACGGTCAAACTGTCTCCCACTCTGACAGACAACTGTTTCCTGGTGTCTGGAACACCAAAATGGAATTTCAATCCCATACACTCAGATAAAGTCTATAGCATGGGGAAACCAAAGCAGGGTGAATTACACAGACACTTTCAAAAGGCTGTGGGATTACACCACTCCAACATATCTGCTCTCTTCACCATGGGCAGATGGTTACTGTGGATGTTGAAGGAGACTTACCTCCTTATCACTGATGTCTAAAGACATGTCCCCGTTCTGCCAGCCGAAGGTGACCTTCCATTTCCTCTGAGATAGTTATGGCAAAAGTGATAATCCTTTCGTGTTCACCATGGGCTGCAGCCTTGAATATAGCTTTGATATAACCATTCCTCTCTTCTTGATGAAACAGTGAGGGGTAGGTTCTCTGAAGGGAAAAAATAGCAGTCTAGCAATCTTGTAGGAAAAACTCCCACCATAAGTCGGATGATTATGTCTCACTGTTCTTTACACCATTTACTTCATTTTGTTAAATTACACCCTCCATTCATCAGAGAGGAGCTGTCTTAGTCCTTTCTGATTAATTAGCTCATTTTGGTGAGTATCCAAAAGCTGTGTTTTATGAACCAGTGCTGTGTGTGACTTACAAATATCTAATGGAATTGGATCAAAATGGGGTAATGCACTTACTACATGTGTCGTGATAAGATGAAAATTGGAAATTGGAACTGCAGTTGCCTTAGCATTTTCTAATGTTTTAATCTTTTCTAATCTTGCATTCCAGACTGTATATTCATCCTCAATTACAAAAAAAAAAAATAAGCTGGCAAACAGCAAGTTAACCCAGTTTTCTGCTCATATTTGGGTTTCTGTAAGTGCATTCCCTTCATTTGAAATTCCTTCTACTCCTCCAAGTGGATGAGATATTCCTCATTCTGAAGTGTGACACACTTGTTTTCCTTATCTGCCTTTCCTTATCCTGTCCACAATTTAAGTCAACGGGCGAAGTCCCATGGATTTGAATGAGGCCCAGATCTCGTGTAAACTGTTCAACATTATCAATATTGATTGAAGCGATTGCTCTACAGATAGTTCCATCTCGAAGTCCTCCACTATCACAAAGAGTCCTACTTAATGCATAGTTCCCATTGACTTACATTATTTTAGGATAATTTAGTATTCCATTTTCTTAAGCTATTTTGAGTTCTCCATAAATGAGAACTATAAATATGCTATCAAAATTAATCAGTTCTTAAGCTCTCACATGTGATGTGGTATTTCACTTCCGATTTGGCTCCGGTGCAGGATGTGTACACGATGGTAATTCAGTCCCATTTAGTATTCACAAGTGTGCTCTTATTACCATGGCATGGTTAGGAAGATTCAAAATACCTAAGGCACAGGATCCCTTGGTATGATTCAAGCTGAGCAATAAAAATACCCACATTCTCTAAATGGATGTAACTTCTTGAGTTGAGAAATTTGTTCTATTCCCATGGGCCTCCTAAAGAGATAATTTTTTGATTCCTAGATACAGGGCGAATAACCTATTCAGAAAACTGATCTAGCAATCAGGAGTATGTACCCAGCCTGCATTCTGAAAAGCAAAGCGAACACTGGTCTCTTCCTCCTCTCACTGCTTCTGTTCTCTCCTTTTGTTCGGCTTTCACTATTGTCGTCTTTTGCCACTCTGTTTTATTTTAGATATAATTTTATTTCCAAAACCCTGCTCTTTGGCCTTTTTCAACAATTACAATTCCAGACAGTTTTCTCTCTATTTCTTATCATAGATAGTATTAGATAAAATAGTTAATACTATGATTTTTTTTCCCCAACTAGACTGGTGAAATTTGAATTTTTTAACTCAAAAAGACTGTACCATTTCACTTTTTTTTTTTTTTGAGAAATAACCAACCATTTCCAAGCTTTAAATGTTATCCAGGAGTTTAACAAAAAAAAACCTTTGGGAAATTCTTGATTTTTACATTTGAAACAGAGAATTAGTTTTCAAAATGCCCTGACAAGTGGAGAATTAATGTAATTATAATATCACTGGATATAAAATTTTAAACATGAGCAACTGAGAAAAATAATGTTAAGTCAGACTGTTGAATACACTCTGATTTACAATTTTTGTTGTTAAAACCTACTTAATCCAATATCTAATGAAAGGATCTATTTGCATAAACAAAAAAATAACACTCCTGTCCTTCTAATTAAAATATCAGAGGTCACAATAAACATGAGACCTTCAACAAGTCCTCCTGCAAGACATGTGATTTCTATAACATAGGCAGGTTTAGTCTCCACTCTGCTCCAGAAACAAACCAAGACAATCCCAGAACAATAACGTAGGACTATCTTTTGTGTCTTTAAAAGTGAAAAAGAAGCCCACTTAAAAGCATTTTGTCAGTCATCTTTAAAAGAGTAGGCTGAACATTCTCTTATTTCTTGCAGATTATTCTTACATGTATAATCACTTAGTGCTAGGAAGCTCCTGTCTAATTGAAGGTACACAAGTAGTTTCTACTTCACTTTCAAAAAGTTGTCCTGTAAAATATGCAAATATCAGTTCAAAGCAGATTTTTGTGTAAATGCAAAGAGCTGTCTTTGTCATACTGTGGTATACACTGTCTTCTCTCTGAAGACAAATACACAGCTAACAAAAAATAATACAGAATCATAGAATCATATTTAACAAGATTTCAGAGAAAAGAGACACAGACACATAAAGAAAGACAGCAAAACCGGAATAATGCCCTTCCAGCCACCACAGGTCTCCCAACCCTGAATGTGAGTACCCAGCTCAGTGCTGAAGGCAGCAAAATTTGCATGCAAGAGGCTGATGGATTTCTAATAATACTGGCATAGTCAGAGAGCATCTGTCGACATTAATAAACAATCTGAGATAGATCCTCTAGGCATCCTCCATACTTTGGTCTACAAGAAATCCAGCCTGGGACACATCCAGGAGTGCACACTGAAACTGAACATTTGTAAAGGTAGTCCCGTACTCAAACCAAGTATTGCTTTGTACTTACAAGGTAAGACAGAGAAAAGAGGTACTCCCAATTCTCCTTCTTGATGTATTCATTGAGGTAGATGCTTGCATTATGTCTACTCCACTGCAAAGTAAATAAGGTTGGTCACTCTTCACATGACAGCTTTTCTCTGCACCTACTGGGTCTTGCTGCTCTTCTCTGAAATCATCCTAACTTGAAGTGGTTTTGCAATGGACAGACTGGGACTCTGCAGAGCAGGTGAGGAGCTCTGCACGTGGAAGTCTCCGTGCAGCTTGTATTTGAAGCTATGTACTCGTTTCATAGAAAACCACTGCTTTTATTTTGAGCACATACGCATGAGTGGAGATCTTCATAAAGCTACTCAAAGCAATGCACAGGTCTCCCAGTTGATGAGCTGAATCCTGAACTGCTCCTCACAACTGTATGAAAAGTGTTCAGTTTTTCTCTTCCAACATGCAGTACTTTGCATTTCACATGTCACTTTAGCTGTTATAATTTTTTCCCCTCAAAGTTTATTTTGGTCATTTTCTGTTTAAATCCCCAGAAGAATTCAAAATAATCCATTTCATTTGTGAGTACAGATGATGACTCTGGTTTCCTTCTAGGCTTACATCACAAAATTCCCTTTATCTGTGATTTATAAAATGAAAGTTAGAGTAATCAGGCACCAGTTATGCAAATGGGGTAGATACATTTTCTTTTAAACCAATTCATGTCAAAATTTTTGGTCCTGGCAGGCCAAACTGTTCGAGAGATAAGAGAAGGGAAGGATTATATGCCTCGCCTGTGCAAAACAGGACCCTCATATTTTAATTTGGCTGTGATGATGATGGTGACAGCCAAGGCTACTAGTAGCAAAGCATATAATACAGAAGGGGAAAGATATTCACATTTTTGGTGAAAGAAGCCTAATTTTCAAACATGCAGAATTGCACGAGCATTCACTGCAGCAATGATATGCTCACATGTAAATTTTCTTGTAGCTCAGAAGTTTTTAATTCTCAAGCCCTTTCTACCATCTGTAACTGAATCTCTATTTTTTAAGGAAATTGCAGACATCTGTTTAAATACCCATCTCTTCCATCACATGGAATTTTGAATTCAAAAATCTAAGCTCAAAAATAATACCGAAATGGGATTACATTTCCAAGCAACCACAGACTGGCATTTTAAACACTGCCTTTTTAATTAGCCCATTCCATGATCCTGGCTGCGTAGAGCTCTACAAACGACCGGTGTGGGTGCGGGTCAGCAGGTCGGACGAGGGGGTCCTGCTGTCACAGGGCCTGGGGGACAGGGAAGAGGGGACGTGGAGAGGACCCCCAGGCTCATTGCAGCAGCTCTGCTGCAGCAGGAAAGGGCTCTGCCCACCAAGTGGACTGAGGGGCCGTTGCCAGGGCTGGGACTCTGCTGGGGTCCTGCATCACGTGTAAAACTAATCCTTCCTGTGAGACCAGAGCCAGCTCAAGTGGCATAAGCAAAACTGCATTTTGCTGTCCCACACCTGATTTTCTGCAGGGTGGGTTCAATTTCAGAGTGTAATCAGAAACATGTGGGGTCAGGGGATGGGTCCAATGGAAGGAAAGGGAGGGCAGAGCAGTGACAGGCAGGGGAGGAGATGAGAAGGTGGTGTGGGATGTTCCTAAGGGCTGTAGTGAGAAATTTGTTGGGTTTTTTTTTCTTTTTGCATCATGTCCTCCAAGGTACCCTGCCTTCCAGGGTCCTGGATGTGCCAGTAGGCATGTCTCCATCCCTCAGCTGTGTTCCTGAAAGGACTACTCCCCACTGCATCCTCCTCCTCCCAAAAATACACTATTCTCATATAAAATAGAAGAGAGGCTGGGGCCAGACCTTTCAGAGTATTTTAGTTCTCCAGAACAGCTTGCCTTGGCTGCTTGTAGGAATTCATACTTCAGACTGGTGCAAAATACCTCTTTCTTTTTGTTTCTTTAGAACTTACTGATCGATAGACTTTGCCCCTTAATCATCTCCTTGCTTGCCTTACTGGGAAAGAAAGACATTTCTCTGTGTACACCAGAGGTCTGATTCATTTATATGAATGCCCCATGGCTTGATAAAGGTTTCCCGGTGGGCAGAGGTATCTGGATCCCTTGCCTGTACGAATTTCCCAAAGGACTGAGTGGCACAGACAGAGTGTCAGGTGAGAGTGAAGCCACATGGGATTTCAAGCCTATTTATAACAAAAATGGTTGTTTCTCTCCTCCAGTTGTGGAAAATACCTTGAGTTCAGGGAAGCCAGACCTGGCTCAGAAGATACAAAGCTGGAATTACCCAGCTCTGGGTGGCTTTCACAGACAGGGATAACTTTCATTTGGGAAGGAAACTATTTGTCACCACAAAAGCTATATTGCACTATTCTCAGAAAAAAAGTGTTGAAAAGTTTTAAAAAGTTGAAAAGTTTCTTACCCCGCAGACTGCCTTATAGAAAACAATTAAGAATTTTTATGCTTTCAAAATGCATTAGGAAAAATCAAAACAAAAAACCCCTACTGCATATAACTTAAACCACTTTCAAGTAGAGACCTTGACTTATACCAGTCCTTATGTCTAGGTCCTGCTAAACTACAGTAATTAAACAGTAAAAAAATGAAGCCAGAACGCTACAAATCATGCAGACTTTGTTCGCTTTTTCACTATCCTAAAAATTAAAATATGGAAAAGTAAAGAGTAGTTATTTGACAAAAGAATAACGCTAATACAGCTCCCACAAGCAAAGATGCCAGGAATACTTTGATGAGAAAATGCGTTTTAAAAGAACCTACTGGGCGGCAAGTTGGGCTGAATGTCTTCCCTAGGTAAAAGTAGTTCAAGGGGAGCTTCTGCATTCCTAATTCTACCTAATATAACTTCGTTCTGCAACAACAGATGGGTGAAAAAATACATAAACACTACCAATCAGTTAAATAAACACAATAATTGTTTTTTCACCTCTGTATTTTGCTTCTCAGAAAGCATTTACTCTCAACACTCTTAAATCCAAGCTCATGTAATTCTAGTCAACAGAAATTATAAAAATTTGTGACTAATGGTAAATAGAAATAGCACTTTTCTGGGGAAGTGTCATAGTCCTTGGAAGAAAAGGACCTGGGGAAAAGTGTATAAAATCCACATATTTTTTTTAAAAGCAGAGCAAAAATTTTAATAGCTTGTAAATATTAAAAAAAATCATTTTAGGGATATATTTGCAGCTCAGGCACCTGGAGGAGCACTCTCTAGACCCAGAGTGCTTACTCGGGTTTTGCAGAAGTACCAAAGGATGGCAGACAGGAGCAGCCCCGCAGCAATACCATGTTAAGTTTTTCAGCCATAGTTCAGTTTGGGCTTTGGAGCCAGGGCCCGGATCGCAGTACACCAAGCACGGAGTTACAGAATTCAGTTTAACTCCATGGGCCATGGTGGAACGTGGGGCAGATCATTTAAAACTGTCAGAAAAGCTTTGAGCAATAGAGAAATACTAATTCACGCACATCAAAACCTGTTCTACATATTTCAGAAAATTAATTCAACACTATGAAGTATGGATGACACATATCCTCTATTTTTCATTTACTGTTCGTTTGCAGAAGAGCACGTGATTTATGTTGTGAATGTACCAACATTTTTCCAAGTTTAATTTGATAGTTTTCCTGCAGGAATAGGCTAATCTTCATCCATATCCACCTTTAATATTTATTACTGTTCTTCTGCTCCTCAGTGGCTAACTGAATATTCTCTCTATGTCCATCTGGTGAGTACACTTTTCCCAAAATAGTCCATGACTGCTCTTTCCTATATTTGCATGAGAGATATGCTATCATTATATTTGCGTGGAAGAAGCTAGGTGATCCTGCAAAATGTTTTTCCATGATATCACTAGTCCAACTTGTACATTGATTTACAGTTCAAAATGTGGCACGTGGCAGAAGATCTAAGCATGAAATATTTAGTGATTTCTTAGAAATCTGGCCAGCGTTGCTCTCTTTTACATCCTCTGTTTGTTTGCTCAGAAGAATTAACATTTGGTCAAAGAGACTAACCTGCAGCTGTTGTTACTTCAACTTTCTTCCAATACTTAAAGCTGAATTATTGATGGCTTTAAAAATATGGCTTCTGAGATAGAATTCCACACCATTAGCTGTGCTGGGAAAAGAGGAGGAGCCAGCCCTGAAAGCTAACAAAGCACATTTCAAACGCACAGGACAAGCAAAGCCACAAATGCCAGCCAACCAACACCACACACTCAAAGCCATGTTCAACAAACTGGAATTTCCTCACGCACAATAATGCCTGTTGTCACAAGTAACCAGACCCAAGGAAGCAGTCTTTAAAATGCATTTTCCTCTCCAGCTAAAGCAATTCTCACTATCTATATAGATACCTTCAACAAGGTAAAGTTTTGCATTTTCATTTGTTTTTAATCTCAAAACGATAATATCCACACAGAAGCTAACCCTGGCCCTCGTGATGCCAATGGAAAAAAACCTTCTTTTGACTTCACTGGGATCGTGGTTCAGTCATAATTGATTAATCCTCATTCCATTCCTGTGAGACAAGTGAGGGATACATAGAGATCACTTCACACACCACTGCAGCACGGTTGTTTCTGGAAAATATCAGCTGTTCCGAAACAGAGAGGAGCCCGGCACGCAGTTTGGAACAGGATGCAATGGCCAACGCTATCTCCATCTGGAACAATACAGGAAATGCTGATAGCCAGAGTGGCATCACTGGAAATAGATTTTGGCCAGCACACAGGGATTATGAGCCTTACTTTTCAGAAGGTGTGCTGGGACTTTTAATAACCATAAATAGCCAGGACTTTGTATTTGTGTCTCACTGGAAAGATGGCAGCACTCACAGTACAGTGTTTCCTCGTACCCTGTTGGCACATTACTTCATTACCAGATCATCTGCAGCTTTCAACAGGGCCGACGTGACTTCCGAGTCGAAAGGAGAGACACAGCAGAGTCCTGACCTCCCTGGCAGCAAAGTCCCAACAGTACTTGGAACCAGTGGAACAAGGATTTCTCTCCCTGAAAATAGTCTGTGAGATCTGGCAGCAACATTTCCCATCAGATAGCAGCCATGAGATCTTTGATATCTTATGTAACTGCCTCCTTAAATAAAACGTATATCTAGTTCTTCATTTTCTCCCCCTGATTTAATTAGAACCTTGCTTAGCTTTTCAGGTTGGCGAAGTCTTATCTTGCAATATGCTGCACATGCCTCTGCTTGGAGATTAACGTTTGCTTTTTAATTAAAATTTATACTTCGAAAGTTTCTGATACCCCAACACCAGAACTTAAGACCAAGGAAATAAGTATGCATTATTCTAAAAATGAGCAGTCGTACCATAATACAAAACAATCGTATTCAGCGTATCACTAAAAATTACTGTGTGGTTTTCATTTATGTATGAGATTTTCTGATCTTGTTTTTAATGAGCCTCCACAACAGGCTCCATCAGAACTTTGCATTTTCCAAGATAAAATCGCTCTGGTTTTTTAAGTATAGACTGTTGGGTAGTCAGCATGTTCTTCTGCACTGGTTCCCAACCAACATTAGAAAGCGGCGCTCAGCTGAGCCCCAGCACGATAAGCAGCTGGTGGCCACCAGAGCACAGCTCCTGCTGGCGGTGCAGGGATGGGAAATAAACAGCCACAACTCAGGAAAGCGGTGAAGAGAGACCTGAAATTGGGAGGGTGAGCAGGGCCATGGGAACAGCAGCACTATGGAAACGTTCTGGGAAAGGAAACCGCTGCAGGAGGCCAGGGCAAAGAGAGAAGGAATTACAGCAGAGGTGGGGCAGGCAAGGCTGCTGTGCCTCGACATCCAAGCAGAGGTCTTGGGGAGGGCAGGAGGGGATGCAGAGAGGTGGCAGCCACAGTATAATCTGTTGAAAGATTCGAAACCCTTGTCTGCTGGAAAGAATGATCTCCAGTCCTAATTTAGTAACAGGACGGAGAGTTATTGCTGCTAGGAGTAGTGGTGAGCTAGACTCCCAGACCAGGACCAGCCCCAGCACAGCACAGATGTAAAATGACAAGACAGCTTCTGCACAAAGAGGTTCCAAGTCTTTGTGTGGGGCAGGGGACAACGCAGGGATGCACAGAGGAACACACGGCAGTAGCAAGGCAATGTCAGAACAAGGAGCAGAGTGCTCAGCCCAGCTTTGCAAACTCCTGCAGGCTTCTCTGCAGCTCAGCTAATTCACTTATACCTTATTTCACTTCAGCACAGTGTGGTCTCAGTACAGATTAGTATCTCTGGAAAATTCTGCTTTACAATTAAAAAAAAAAAAAAGCTTCAGATTAAGAAGACACTCCAAACTTGAAGCAGTACTTGCTTTTACTAATGGTCCTTAAATCTAAGAGGAACTGCAGAGACTATTCAAGAACTCTCCTTACCTGCAAGAAGAGAAAGAAGGGAAACAAATTCCTGTGTTAACTAACAGCTTCTTGGTAAAGCCACCCGAGGAGAGCCATGTTTGATATCTAACGGAGGAGATAACTCAGACCAGTTCCACTGACCTGAGCCTTGAGAGGGAACAACACACTGAAATACCATTGTATTTCATTGCCTTTAGCAGAACCTGGACATATGCTTACACATCTGCAGTGGCACTGACACACAGAAACAGGACGGGCATAAGTGAGGCCTCACTGCACATCTGTCTGCAGGGCTGGCAGCAAGGGCAGAGCTCAAACCTGGGCCTCAGAGGCGAATGGGAGTCCCACACAAGGAGCCTCAGGGCAATGCTCCAGCCTGAGGAATGTCACCACCCAGAGAAGGGAGATTGCAGGGGCATAGGTATCCTCTTTAAAGGCTGAATAGTTGACTTTGTATCTGAAGCAACTGATTGGCATGCAACATGCAAACTGCATAAACCATCCAACCCAGGAGACACACTAGATATTTGCTAAAAAGGCATAACCACTTCCTTCTGTGAGATCCTAGGTTTTGCAAGGATCCGAGTTTCTGATTTAAACATAACAGAAATTGTTACCAGATGTGCATGTCAGGGCCCTGAATGCACTGACATGCCTTTAATTGCCACTAGAGCCCCCCCGGGGCCTCCCCCACACCCCTGCCCCGGCACAGAGGCTCATGTAAACTCAGCCCTGGGCCCTCGGCCCCTGCCCAGCGCTGCTGCAGCTGTGCCGGGCTTCAGATCCAGCTGTGCTCTGACCAGGCTGTGCCTGGCCCTGGACCCTCTCGACCTCAGCAGTGACCCATGGACTAAATTTCTGACTTGCCTTGGACTTGTCTCGTCCCTACGAACTTGTCTGGCCCTCTGACCTCTCGGCTGCCGTCCCTGGCCAGCCCTGCTCGGGGGCTGTGGGACAGGCTCCCCGGGGTCTGTGGGACAGGCTCCCGACCCCGCTGGCCGTGCTGTTGGCCCACTGACCCTCCCTGACAGCGAAGAGGAAATGCCCTGAATCTCCCTTCTAACCTCAGCTAGGTGCTACTAATTTGTATCTAATTTACAAGTTGTTGTTTCCATACTGCAGCAGATTTGAATGTTTTAGACTGGATATGGACTAAACTGGAAATAATTACCCAACTATGAAACAAAACTGAGTATGAATAAAGCCTAGTCCTAGATTTTTCTGCAACTATCTTAACAATAGACAATCTATGGTAGCACTGATTCATACATCCCCACTTCCAGGATTACTTGACATCTGAAAAGTTACTGAGTTGGAGTTTAGACAGCCTGACGATTATGATGAGTTTGATATCTTAGCATTTTGGCTACTCCATTTTCTGACTTTCAAGAAGTTCCACAGAAGTACGCTTTAAGTATCTGAATATTCCTCCCACTTTTTTTTTTCCCTTCTTTTTTTTTCTACTTGTACAGCACCTACGTCTGGGAGAGAACATAACCTGTGCACCAGATGTGCTCTGTAAAAACTTCTGCCTGCCCTTCAGCTACAGCATGCGTTTCTCCATGGGGTCTGACCCACCTCCACCCCAAATGAGGAACATATGGAGCACCATGAATGGCAGAAACAAGCCTTCACTTTGAACTGCATTCCTCCTATCAAAGGGCCCTCTGTCTTGCCTTCCTCTTCTCCGTTCCTCTGGGTAATCATGTGGAAAGAAATGAACATTTGGAAAAGCCTCCTGGGGACAAGTTCATTTCTAGTGTAACTCTGCTGAAGTTAATGGTGTTGCACCATGGATTAAAATGGCACCATAATATTAAAAAACAGAGACAGCATACTACTCTGTAATTACTGTCTAAGAGAGCAAAAATAATAAAAATGATTCATTCTTATAGACCCCAAAGGGCACAGCTGGCTTAGTCACTCTAGAAGGTGAAAATAAAAGAAGGTAGATGGAATGCAGCGATGTTTAATTTGTATATATGTATATAGATATGTATAAATGACAGTCAGATAACATCACTTCTGCACTAATTTTAAGAACAATACAGTAAAAATATAATTTAATATGACTGTGAGTTTTAAAAGACTGATAACAGAAACAGCTCCTAGGACAATTAAATACCGACTTTCATAGTGGCATAAATTAGGACTAAATTCTTTCTAATCAAGTGTTACACTGTTCTTAGCCTAATGCAAAGCAATTGGGCCCCATAGCAGCAAAACATATATTCTGTAACACAATCAAGCACCAGGAGTTGCATTTTTCTCCTTTTTAAAAACGGACAATGTTATTTTTTTAAGCAGTTAACATTTAAAGGTCATTGTTACGGGAAGAAACATTTCTTGTAGTAAGTTTAGTGAAGTTGGTAGAAACGCGCAGTCTGTTCCTTTACGGACTTCCTTTTATAATACCATATGGAGGTGTGTGAAAGAAGCTCTGAAGCTCAGTGATATAAGAAAGACACTCTGAAGCTCGGTACAATATAATGGCAAAGGCAAGGCAGAGATCTGACAGAATAACTGCATGGGCTTCAGAGGCATTTGTCAGTAACAGCTGTTATATCTCCGTCTTTCCTGTTATTTAAGTGAGCTTCATCCAGGCAATAATCCTTCCCAGCTAAAGGAATAATAGCCTGTGATGAGAACCGATCTTCTGAGCACAGGAGGTCTTAGAGAAAGAGCACACCTCCAAATATTTCTGCAGATTGGCTAAAGAGTATCTCTGCTTACCTATTGCTCAGTGCAATGAATGGTCGAGTAAACACTTTGAGGTCTTTAGTTACTCAGATGTCCCCTGGTGATCTTGCAGCCTCTTGTGCCTACAGAAACACAGCTTTCCTTTACTGTATAATCAATAACAAGGCTGCCACGCATGTCCTTTGTACCTGCTGTTAACCAGAACACAAAGTCTTGCTCTCTCTAGCACTGCCAGACATCACCATTTCCTAGAAAAAACTATGTGGGGAAATCAGGTTTTGCTGTACAAACAAACCGGGCTTTCGGTTACACTGAACTGAGATGCTGAAAAAAGAAAGAGTGGAGAGAGAAACTGCCTGACAGAAGTCACTACGCAGATTTAGCAAGCTAAGAAAAAAAAGAAAATCAGAGTTTTGAAGACAAATAAATTTTCAGGAAAATATTTACTGATATAAAATTTTGTTATTAAAATTAAAATCCCCTAGCAGAATCCATAACAATCTATGGAGATTTCTCTGCTTATTTGTTTATAGACAGGCCCCCATTACAAGGGAGGTTAGTTTCTTAGTTAATTAGTCAAGATCGATATTAACACTGAAGTAAAAGGATCCCTCCTGTTTAAAGATATAGAAATGCACAAAAAAAGTAGTCCTACTTTTCTCCTGCTACCAAGACACAGGCTGACTTTTCATTAAAAATACCATAGCTGTCATTGCTGAGATAAAGCAATGAACCTAGTCATAAAGAAACAGAAAATTGCAAAAATTACAAGATTTTTTTAAACAAATAGAACTCAATTAATGTTTTCCTTTTGCTTCTCAGTACAGGCTGGTTATTCTGTACATCAGACTTACTTCTTTTCCCAAAAAGTGTTCACAATAACAAGGGCTAGAAATTAATTTTCAGATGAAAGTTGTGTATAATGAAAACATATGAGTCCAGAAGCTGGAGATTTAGGTAAAATATCAAACAGAGTCATGTGACAGAACAGTAAGAGTTATTAAGACTAAATAATTTTAAAAAGAACTGTCATTTTCCGTTGTGTCAAGGCAAACAAGACTTTGCTAGTTTTAGTGTATTTTCCTTTGTTCAATCAGGAAGATCCATTCTACGAAAGCGCCGTTAATTTCCATAGGCTAAAAGGAACAACACTTCGTTTAAAATTTACAAGACTTAATCTAACAGTATGTTATTTAACAAAATGAAATCCACAGATAAAAAACAAACAAACCCAAACGAATCCTTTGAGGGTTTATCACACTGCAGCAGACTTCAGAGATGTTGATTATGAGACTGTGTTCGTACAAAAACAACACATTAATTACCAAGAGAGCCTTGAAGTGAGCAGAAGGATTGCAAGAGTGGATTATCAAGTCCTTAGTCTTGACAACACTTGGAGCTAGACCTTTTTAAGTACTTGGGTACCTATTATGTAGGTATGTGCTATGCGAGGCATTTAGTGGGTATTGAAAGATCTACTCAGTGACAATATTCATTTCTGAGTGCCTTTATTTCTTTAAAAATCACTTATCGCTTGGGCTTTTTTACATGTAGTTTGAACATCAGTATAACATCTATGAGAAATTTTAGGATGTTGCCACCTATATCATGATGTCCTTCTTGATGCTATAACCCGTAACAGGCATAAAGATGTAATGAAAAAAGATCCAAAGCACAAGCATCATATATGATATATGTATCATTATGTGCTACTCTGATTTAGTCACTGCCTGCAAATGTTCTTCTGTGTGGGATATGCTGATGAAAGCACCTCAGCAAAACACTAGTTTGTGAAGTACACAGCAAACAACATTTACAAAGGACTGTGCCTTTAACAGAACTTTTATATGTGCTTAGATTACAAGTATGCTTACGTGTATGGATGACTTGAGTATATAATTAAAAGTTTAATATAAAATTAAGTTTCGTCTGTTAATGAATAATGTCACTCATGAAACAGCAGACTGGATCTTCAAAAAAAAGAGAAATATCTCCCTTTTATTAAGGATCATCTCATTAATTTTATATATTAAATCCTCTGTAGACGCATCTGAAACTACAATATCCAGGGATTACCTAGGGAAAACTTAAGCTAAAATATATTATTTTTCAGCCTCAATGACAAAGTGTTTGGCTTAGAACTAGCTATCCAGGCTGAGATATTTACATTAGGCTGTTTGGATTGAGGTCATCATTTCTATTCTGCAAGTGACAATACATTCCTTTTGGTCACGCAGGAGAGCAGACTGCAATTATTGCTCTTTATATCAAACAAAGGGCACTTATTCTGGTCTAATATTTTTTGAGAACTGGATGCTGCTATCGTTGTTGCTGAGGTATTTTGTTTCAAGTGACATAATTATCATCTCTGTGCTTTGCTGGTGCCTGTGGGTGATAAGAGTCTCTAGCAGAGCTTACAGAAACCCATTGCTTTCTGAAAGGGTTCCACACAAAAAATCCCCACACAGCACGAGAGACCATTTAAAAACCATTGGCTTAGGAGTTGAGGAAAGCAGTCAGCAAAGACGTCAGCATTGTGGAAACAGGGCAAATACGGGAACAGGGACACCGACACAGTTTCTGCTGCAGGAAGGTCTCGATGCCGCCCGTCCCTCCGAGGAGAGAGGCAACACCGCATCGATGTACGGCAAACCCTGTGGGCAGCGAGCTGCTCGGAACTGCTGTGGTACCTCACGAATTAGTAACAAAAGCCAGGGTCTGTGGCACCTCACGTTAGTAACAATGCCCAGGGTGGCCAAAGTGCAGGCGGGGAGGTACGGCTCCCTGCCTCCAGCTGTTTATGTGTGCGGGACCTCATGTAGGATGAGTTTTGATGCTCAGGTGAACTTGCCGTGTGTTACAGGTGACGGGACTAAGCACAGCGTGACCATGCTGCTGACGCAGACGCCAAGCAAGAGTTA